>NC_091466.1:73816791-73961791 GCF_027789765.1 Dendropsophus ebraccatus | reverse complement strand
ATAAAACCTAGCCTTTAATTAATTGAAATATAAACAAATGGAGAGGTCCATCTGCAGAATATATACAACAACTATAAGGCGAACGCTAACAGAGAGAAGGACGGGTGATATAAAGTCACATCAACTATATGTCCCCTCTGTGGAGATACGCAGCATCCAATGCTCAACAAACCTTCTGGAATTAAAGGGGTTATCCAGTGCTACAAAAACATGGCCACTTTGTTTCAGAGACAACACGACTCTTGTCTCCAGTTCAGGTGCGGTTTGCAATTAAGCTCCATTCACTTCAATGGAACTGAGCAGCAAAACCCCGCCCAAACTGGAGACAAGAGTTGGACTGTCTGTGGAAGAAAGTGGCCATGTTTTTGTAGCGCTGGATAACCCGTCTTAATGTCCCCAGTATGGATGAGCAAACTATGATGACACCACAGTATATACAGCAAGTCCCAACACATTTCCCCAAGATGAAGCTACATTCATCAGGGAATAAGTCACTGATCACAGCCTATTACAGTACAATAAAAGCATGCGTATAAAGGTAAAGCCAAATTAGAGAGAGAACGGGCTCAGTCCTGTTAGGGCCCTATTACACGGGACAATTATCGTGTGAAAAATCGTTATCGTTCAAATTTAAACAATAATCGTCCTGTAATTGCAGGCGGTGGTGGAAAAATCATTTGTGTGTTGTTGATTTAGATCTGACCCTAAAATCATCGCTGATCGTTTGCTGTAATTCCGCATTGTTCATTGTTTGCTGGGATCAGATGGAGTAAACAATTGTAACTAACGACTATCGTTCTGTGTAAGATTTTAGGTTAACGATAAACAATCTTGTTTGCGATCGTTTATCGTAAGTCGTTAATTGTTAAAAATCGCTTTGTCTAATAGGACTCTTAATCCGACCCTGAGGACCATGATCCTGGACAATAGTGGCGTTGGTTCTAGAGCGCTTTTCTTCATATACATGGCATAAGATGTTTCTATGAAACACGTTACCTTGTTTATATCTGTCATCTAAGTATTTTATTCTCTCCGCTTTGTTAGGTAAAGATCATGTATGTCGCTTCATAGGATGTGGGAGGAATGATCGCTTCAACTATGTGGTCATGCAGTTACAGGTAAGTGGTACATAGTGTAGTGTAATGTAGTAGCCGTTTCCACACAGTATGGGGCCTTTCTGGTATGTTCTTAAAGGGAATGTGGCATCAGAAAATTACCTATTGTGTAAAGCTTGCCTGTCCCGGCTCGTTCTCCTGATCGGTGGAGGTCTCGGGAGTGATGGCAGAGACAGCAATGATTAAAACGTAATTTTTCTAATCCTGTTTCCATTGTGTTATCTGTATTCTAAAATAATCCCGGATTATTTTTACTCCTATTCTGTACAGATCACTTTTCAGCAGTCTTCTCTTTATCACAGGCAGGATTACAGTAAAACTACAGTGTGTGCTCCCCCAGTAGTATATAGTCCCCCTGTGCTCCCCCAGTAGTGTATATAGCACCCCTGCTGTGTGCTCTCCCAGTTATATAGCCCCCCCGTGCTCTCCCTCCCATATAGCAAATAACATAAAAAACAATACTTATACTTACCTGGGTCCGAGCGTCTCCTCTTCTCTTCCCCTCTTGTGGCCGCACTGCAGCGGTCACAGGAGGCCGCTCTCCCCTTGTCCTGGCGTCGGCGCTCCAGTGCTGTCACTCAAGCCGCGAAAACCAGAGACAGAGTGTGGCCTCTTATGACCGATGCTGCCACAAGAATGACAGACAGGGAGGGAGCCGATGGCGCCCTCTGTCACTGCTGCTCCTTGTTACAAGCGATCATAGTTACTGTGCATAGGGCAGCCGCGCAGCTCATGATACAGGTATACTGAGCTGCAGCAGGGGTCCGGACGGCTAGCCTCCAGTCCGCCAGATGAGAACCCCTGCCATTGAGCATGCCTAGAAAATGTTTCCATACTAATTATAAAGTACCCTTCTGTCTCTTGTTTAACAAGGCATTCCTATTTTTTATCTATACAACCAGTAACATTATAATATATATTGTATATATATATGGGCCCAAATTACTTTAAATCTGCAAGTTTCAGGCTAGATTTGCAGTGGTCTTCCTCTCATTTTCAAGGCTTGCCTATTAGACAGGGTGCGACTCAGCTTACAGACTAACCCATCTGCTATGCTTGCCGTCCTCCGTGAACCACAATTCTGCTTTATTAACATCCCAGAATATAACAGGAGCTAATGGTCCCAGGCAGATCACTAATTGACCTTTGTGCAGACAGAAACTATAGCTGAGCCCATCAAATTTACAGTTCTGCCAGCCAGTAATATTAAACTACTGCATATAAATAGCCATGGGTTAGGGATGGAGGCTCTGCATATATTGCTGCCATTTGCAGGAAGTAGATTATAGGTTTTTATATAAACTGATGACTTGTTTAATCATGAGACGGTGACTGCTGGAAGTGGGTGGGGCCTTGATTAAAGGTGGAGCCTAACAATAGTGCAGAGGGAGGGAGGCTCCTGCTGCAATCAGCTGTTTTATAGCCAGACACACACAGAAAGGGCCCTATTCCACCAGACGATTATAGTTTGCATAATCGTTAACGATTAACGATCTCAAACGACCGCTATTGCGAAAGACCTGAAAACATTCACTCATTTCCATGGAACGATAATCGTTACTTATGATCGTAATTGCGATCGTTTTTCTTTGCTATTTATTCGCTATTGCGTTCGTATCTACTGCGAACGACCGAACGTCTTATTCAATGCGAACGATTTGCCAACGAGCAACGATAAAAATAGGTCCAGGTCTTATAAAGCGATCAACGATTTCTCGTTCGGTCGTTAATCGTTAATTGCATTTCAACCGAACGATTATCGTTTGGATTCGAACGATTTAACGATAATCTGAACAATAATCGTCCGGTGGAATAGGGCCCTAAGGAAGGGGTGGTATGGCTGATTTGAGACAATTAGCATTGCTTGAAGGGCTTGTCGGATTCATCGGTGCTTCGTTCTGTTCCAATTTACTTACCTTCGATTCATGCACTTTTCTCCGATCTGCTGATGACGATCGGAACATTAGTAGGGCCGGATAACATTAAACAAAAGCATCATGGCAGACGGGAACGCAGACTCTGGACCGTGTGAGAGGACTACGGCATAGTTCAGGGATAGGGAATCTCCAGCTGTTGCAAAACTACAATTTCCAGCATGTTTGGTACAATTTCCAGCATGTTTGGACAACCTAACATAAGCTATGACTATCTAAGCATGATGGGAATTGTAGTTCCGCAACAGCTGGAGGCCCCCATCCCATGCGTAGTTATTTAAGCCCTAGTTGCTTGACACTTTTTAAATTAGGCTCAAGCTTTAATATTATTGTCATGTTCCAGCAATGTATACCCAGTCTAATATCATTTGGGGTCTTCTCCTGTACATTTTGGTATTCTCTGTATAATGTTAAAAAAAAATGTTAAACATTTAAAAAATTTAGATTTAAAAGAGAAGTCAGGTGAAAAATTTTATTTTTGTAATGTATTGCCCCCCCCCCCACCCAAGTTATACAAATCACCAATATAGACTTATTACCGGAAATGCTTATAAAGTGCTTTTTCCCTGTACTTACTACTGCATCAAGGCTTCACTTCCTGGATAACATGGTGATGTCACTTCCTGGATAACATGGTGATTTCACAACCCGACTCCCAGAGCTGTGCGGCTGTGGCTGCTGGAAAGGATGATGGCAGAGGGATGCTCAGTGTCCCTCCAGTGCCCTGTGTCCCTCAGTGTCCCTCTGCCATCATCCTCTCCAGCAGCCACAGCCCGCACAGCTCTGGGAGTCGGGGCGTGACATCACCATGTTATCCAGGAAGGGACATCACCATGTTATCCAGGAAGTGACATCACCATGTTATCCAGGAAGTGACATCACTATGTTATCCAGGAAGTGACATCACCATGTTATCCAGAAAGTGACATCACCGTGTTATCCAGGAAGGGACATCACCATGTTATCCAGGAAGTGAAGCCTTGATGCAGTAGTAAGTGCAGGCAAAAAAGCACTTTATAAGCATTTCCCGTAATAAATTTCACCGTACTTCTCCTTTAAAAAAAAAAAAAATTGTTTTTAGTATGTGACTATTCAGCAAAAGAAAATCTAGGTGATACATTCCCTTTAAGAGCTAAGTAGCTATAAATCTTTTTTTTATGTATTTTTTGTTTTTTAGTGCTCTGTGAACACACAGTCTCTCTTCTCTTTCAGGGTCGGAATTTGGCAGATCTCCGACGTAGCCAATCCAGAGGCACCTTCTCCGTCAGCACCATGTTACGACTCGGGCGACAAATTTTGGAAGCTATTGAGAGCATTCATTCCGTGGGCTTCTTGCACAGAGATATCAAACCAGTGAGTACAAGATAATGGGCTCAGCAGCGTTCTCTCTTCTATCAGGATCAGCAGACGCACAAATTAATTAGAGGCGAAATAAAGGATCATTACATATATTAGCGCCGACACAATCAGGAAAACAGGATTTTGCATGCGTTCCCTTTCTCTGACAGTGATCATTGACGTTCCGGGAGGTTGAGCTGTTGTGTCAGCATTGCTTTGGATAATTGCAGACTTCATGGTAATGCTTCACTTCTTCTACTTGAAGTAATGTGAGCAACTGGGAAAGTAAACCAAAGGGTTAATCGGCACAATATGGTGTTGCTTATAGAAATTTATAAGGATCAGCAGAGCAAAAATGAATCTTCACTGACACGTTGCATACAGTTTTGTGTGTTCAGCAACAATTCATTTACATTTTCTATACGTAAGTTAAAAAAAAAACAAAAACGGTTTTAGATGCCATGTTACTGGCATGTAGCTGATCGCACGTCATCATTTCTTCTTATAGAGATATTAACGGTGTCGTCCGGACCCACAAAATATTTAGCAATGGGACTAGACTTAAAAATCGTAGAAGTTATACTCACCTGCCCTGATCCCCCTGCAGTGTGCAGTCCAGGCTGAACAGCAATACCCGTTTTATTTCGACATACCGCAAATAACATACCCCAGTCACAGACTGCCTGAACAGACCTGCACGTTGAAACAAAAGTAGGAAACACTGCTCAGTGGGAACCAGGTTTTGTTGGGATGACAGTAGCAAGGGATCGGGGCAAGGGAGTATAACTTTATTTCAATAGTATTTGTCTCCTGGCCACAGGATCATGGGTTACCTAGTAGGTGTTCGAACCTGAAAGCTCTGCATTTGAATACCGGTGGCTGAAGAAGTTTCGTGCAGTCCTAGGACGTGCTGGAAAACATGCATACAGCCATAGGCCATGGCTTTGCCTTAGGGCTGCATCTATCTTCTTCAGCACTGGTGTTCAAATGCTGACAGTTCGGATTCAGACGAACCAGAGCGTGCTCAAGGTTCATGCTCAAGTCCGATCATTCTGATGGCTGTAGGGAGTCCGTGAAAACATAGACACAACAATAGGCCAATGTTCAATGTTCTGAACTGTTATGGCTCCGCCTCTTTGGCACTGCAGCATTCTTTTTTATCACATTGCAGTCACAGACAGCTAAATGTAAAGTAATGTGTGTTTCCGTTTCTATAGTACTAGATAACATTGTGAGTACTTTGGCGGGTTCGGTTCAGGTCTAAGTTTTGACCACACAAGATAGAAACAAACTTGTAATGTGTTTTCTGTCTGTTGTATTGAAATACTGCGCATATGTTTTGTCTATACTTGCTGAGCAATCTTCTCTGCTTTTCCTTTCTTCACAGTCCAATTTTGCCATGGGCCGATTTCCCAGTACCTGTCGGAAATGTTACATGCTGGATTTTGGACTAGCGAGGCAGTTTACAAACTCCTGTGGAGACGTTCGGCCGGTAAGTGGGGAGGAGTTACATAACCTGACCACCCCAGACTGTATTCTTATTTATAAATGCCTGGGGATCCCATTTTATGTAAATCAGTCCTATTCTTGTACTGTGCATTTATTTTATTAAAGGGATTCTCCTCAGCGTGATCACTCAGCGAGTACAATAATAAATTGTTATATTTGTGTGTGTGTGTGTGTGTGTGTGTGTGTGTGTGTATGTATGTATATATATATATATATATATATATATATATATATATATATATATATATATATATATATATATGTGTGTGTGTATTATTATTAGTAAATAAATAATAATAGTAATAATAGTTGTTGTTGTTGTTAATAATAATAAATACGTATTATTGTTATAAAATATATAGCCCCCCCCCCATTTAATTCGTTTTTATTCTATTGTTACACTCTGGTGTACCTCTTTAGGGGTATGGCAACATGTAACAGAATCTTTTGCGGGTTATCTGCAGTGAAAAGAACATGCCCCAAATCATGTTGATTGCTTATAGATTTATCACTGTGGATGTGAAAAATGTGAAGGATAAAAAAGAAAGATTTGTGTAGTTGGAAATTTGGTTATAGATCTGCAGTTCCCACAACATAGCTGACAGCCATAAAAAGTTAAAGGGGCAAATACACAGCATATTTACAAACACTGAAAACATGGCCTTCCTAAAATCTCATCCATGCCACTTGTGTCTGTACCTCCAGAAGTCATGTTATATCCATAGTCTAATGGGTTGGGGATCTGACCGCTGACACCCCCACCAGTCATCAGTACTGGGGAAAATCTTCCCTCACATGGCGCTCGCCCATCAATCAACTTATCATACCCTGCAGTTAGCGCATAGCTTTTGTTGACATGAATACCCCCTTTAAAGCGAATGTACCATCAGGACATTCGCTTTAAATTTTGCACATGAATAGAGCGTCGCCGCTGCGGAGATGCAGGTGGCGTGGTCCTTTTTTTCAACCATGGCCCGATTCTCACGCATGTCTATGACAGAGCATCGGCCCGGGCTAAAGCAGTGGAGGCGGAAACCCCCTCCCCTCTACTAGAATCAATGGAGCTGCATTATAGTAGGGAGGGGATCCCCCCCCATTGGGGCGGGCCAGCCAGCCCCCAGTGCTTCACCTTCAGCCATTACTTGGTAATAGATGGCTGCCGTTCTATTCATAAGCAAAACTTAAAGTGAATGTACTGATGGTATTTTCGCTTTAGGACTTTACCTTCCCTGTCCTAATTTGTACCGTGTCACTTTGACTGTGGTGGTTTGTGTTATTAGAAAATTATGTATTGTTTAATGGGAATCTGTTACTAGGTTTATGCTGTCTTAAGTGAAGGTGTATTACTTACATCATTCTGTTCAGCCGTTCTCCTGATATGCGGGAGAATAGGATTAGTGCTACACCCCTCTTCCAGCCCTCCAGCTACTGATTGACAGCTGTCTTCCTATATACAGTATGTATACACAGTATAGATGGGGAGAGGGAGCTGGTGCTCATTAATATGAAGGACTACTGAGCACATGCACATAATGGAGAGGACTAGTGCCTAGAGTGCTTAATATTCAGCTTCTTTGTCGCTAGTTAATGCTACCCTCCGATAGAGCAGCATAAACCCACTGACAGAGTCCTTTAAAGGGAAGCTATCAGCAGGTTCGTGCAGTCACCTCCCCCGTTTTTGCACTAGTCACAGAGCATGCCTTCACAATACTCCCATTCTGGTCAATGCGACTTGCTGTAAAGTGTATCTCTAAATGCTGTAAAACCCACAAGACGTCAGGAGAATACATGTCTGATGTAGGAGTAGGGAATAAAAAGACAAAGAAAGTGTAAGTCGCCAGTGGAGACGTCTTTATTTTCTCTGTTTTGCCAGAAAGTTACAGGATTCATCGGCCAAAAATAGCAGCTGTGCCAAGCCGGCCAAATGAGACGCCTGTTACCACAGGACTCTCTCCAGCCCCGGCAGACATTTATTACATTGTTGTGGAGTCCTGCAGGGATGACGCTCGCCCCTCCATGCAGCGGCTTCATAATCACTTTAGTGTTGGATGAGATGAGAGCCGAGAATTCGATTTGTTGCAGAACAGATTTGCATCAAATGGTGGCGGAGGCCTAACCTGATTTGCATCTGTGCACCTGGCCTCTGCCGCCCACTCATTAGTGGTCGGACTATGGGACTGTGGAGGGGGGGGGCAGCGGAGGGGGGGGGGCAGCAGTGGAGGGGGGTCAGCAGAGGGGACACAGTCTCTGTGTAGGTGATGGACAATGCAGATCACTTTAATGGGGTTGATAATAACCGATTACATTTCACTTTATAGAATTAGGCTGGGTTCACACTGCCATTTTTTGCAATCCGTTCAGCGTATCCGTTTTTAATTGGTTACTTTTAGGCCCTATTCACACATCCTGTTCCTGTCCGCAATTGCGGATCCGCAGAAAAATAGGACCAATGTATTTCAATGGACCCATACACACACCCGTGTTGTGTACTGGGCTGCAATCCGTTCTGCAAAAAAAAAAAAGGACAGGCCCTAGTACGGACAGTAACTGACACACCCAATACAACTCTATGGGGTCCGTATTTTACGGATGCGATACGGATGAAAATTTGCGGATTGCTTACGGACTCAAAATTGCGGATTGGAAAATATACTGACGTGTGAATAGACCCTTAACGGACATAAAAATGTAATATTGTTCTGGTGAAGGGGCGGTGGCAGCATTGGTTTTACTGGTGAGGGGCGGCGGCATTGGTTGTACTGGTGAGGGGCGGTGGCGGCATTGATTGTACTGTTGTGGAGCGGTGGCGGCATTGGTTGTACTGGTGAGGGGCGGTGGCAGCATTGATTGTACTGGTGTGTTGGGCGGTGGCAGCATTGATTGTACTGTTGTGGGGCGGTGGCGGCATTGATTGTACTGTGAGGGGCGGTGGCAGCATTGGTTGTACTGGTGAGGGGCGGCGGCATTGGTTGTACTGGTGAGGGGCGGTGGCGGCATTGGTTGTACTGGTGAGGGGTGGTGGCGGCATTGGTTGTACTGGTGAGGGGCGGTGGCGGCATTGGTTGTACTGGTGAGGGGTGGTGGCGGCATTGGTTGTATTGGTGAGGGGCGGTGGCGGCATTGGTTGTACTGGTGAGGGGCGGTGGCAGCATTGGTTGTACTGGTGAGGGGCGGTGGCAGCATTGGTTGTACTGGTGAGGGGCGGTGGCGGCATTGATTGTACTGGTGAGGCGCCATGGCAGCATTGATTGTACTGGTGAGGGGCGGTGGCAGCATTGATTGTACTGGTGAGCGCTGTATTGGGTATGAAGTAAACCTTGCATGATCTGGCGGTACTCTGAACCTCCACATGGGTGACATACATATGTTCATTTTTACACCTATTATATTTCTTTCTATGTGTTTGCACTGACAGCAATATCCCCTCCCCCGATAGGTTTACACTAGTCTCTGTGCTGTCAGATCCCTTCCATGCATCGGTTCCTTCAGATTCCCGCACGTCCTGTCAGCTGCTGTTGTGGATGTGATGGATGGCAGTCATGGCTGCTGATCACACGCTGCTTGTTGTCTGCATCAGCATGTCCATGCTCCTTAGGTGCGGCCATGATGATAGGGGGGGGGGGGGATAGGGTAGCGGTACACACATGTAGACAGGAATATGTCGTCTCTATGGAGTGCACTACATTTGCTCACAGCCTGTATGGCAGATGCATCTCTTGTCATGTGTCTAAGCATTGCACCATTACAGTGAGAGAGCGTTCAGCCGTATACAGCGCTCAGCCAAGGCTTCACCGTCCCGGCGTGTCACAGACTAGACAGACATAATCTCGTTTCATCAGATTATCTGAAATAGGTTTTCGTTCTCCGTGGCTCAAGGAGGTGACGCCGGGTCATCGACTGTAGCATCATCATCCCGCCCAGCAGAAGTCGGTGCCAGAGGCTAGGTGCATGGGGAATGGCTGCATGTCAGGGAATGCTGCATTACAGGACTCCCTGCGGATAGAGTGTAGTCATCGGGTGACACTAGTTCCTGCAGAGAAGGGGTTAATATAGCTGGAAAATGTGCCCCAGTCCCCTTATATCTGCTCCTCCATACTGGTTGAATAACTTTCTTGAGAGGATGCAATGTGATCATTGGTTGTATGGTGTCCGGAGAGCAGAGAATAGAGGAGCGGAGGTAGCTATAAAGGGTGATGGATGGATGCTCCTGGTGTCGGCCTTTTTTTTTTTTTTTAAAAAAAACAATCTTTAATCTGAGGGAGCCGTGTCACTAAGGCTGGGGCTTAAGCGGCCATGTCCTAGGCCTTCAGGCCTAGAACATGGCCGCTTTAGGCCCAGCCTCAGTGACACGGCTCCCCCAGATTAAACTATTTGTTTTGTTTTTTGTTTTTGTTTAAAGGACGACAACGGGAGCATCCATAACCCTTTAAAATGTCACTGTCGTTTACATTTTTGCATAAATAGTACAGACGATTTTAAGAAACTTTGTAATTGGGTTTATTAGCATCATGAAAAAGCAGTTTGAAGCTCTCCCCCCTGTCTTCATGGTTTTTTATGGAGAGGGGAGGGGTGGAGGGAGATGAGGCACCAAAACAGGACAACAAAGAGTTAATTTACAGCTACATCACCGGCCTATCTCCTCTGAAGTCAGCACTGACCTCTGAATACCGGCTTTCACACAGGTCCCACTGTGTAATCCTTTGTTCCCTGCTGGCGACTAATCTCCCTCCTCCCCCCTCCATACGTTACACAGGGCTCCACTGATGTTAAAGAGTCGAGATTTCCTGATAATGAGCAGTGAATAAGAAAGAGAGGAGGGGGGGGGGGAATGGGGAAAGTCGTTTTGAATGCAGATAATGGCAGATTTGCCTAATAAACCCAAATACAAAGTTTCTTAAAATTGCCGGCACTGTTGATTTCTGCAAAAAAAAAACAAAAAAACATGACAGTGACATTTTAAAGGTACCTCTGCCTGGGCCACCGATGCTTTAGGCCCCACCTCATTGACACCATCTATCTATCTACTATCTGCTACCTATTTATCTCATATCGATCACACCTATCTCTCTCTCTCGTGATATCGTCCATCTAATCTATCTTTCCTTGTACGACACCTGGTAATAATATATAGTAACCCTCCTCCACGGTATTGGCACACATAATGGCCGTGTATGCCAGCACAAAGCGTTCTCATTTGGAGGTTTGATATAAATAACAGCAGAGAAAGCCGCGCTGATTCCTCTCCCATCGCTGCTGCTGCTGCTTCTCTAATTATTTTTTAATGAAGAATGAATGTGTCAGGCGGCCGTAGTGTTCCTGTAATTACTGATGCTCCATCCCGGGGGCCCGCAGCTCTTATGAGGAGAATGACTTACCTGCTTGTGTGATATGGGCTGCGGGATCATTGTACATAGATAAATGTGGAGTTTATGTAGCTGCGCTCATGTATGTTCATGATGTATAGATGTTTTGATGTCCCTCACAAAAGGAAAGACACCTGTCCATCATGCAGGTTGTATATCAATTAACTTAGGCTAATTCTTTTATCAGCTCTGCAGCTTACCAGGAGACAATGCTCTTTGTCATACAATTCAGTCAGTATAATGCCACTTTGTAGTTAGAGAGGTTTTAGTGCTGTCAGGAGAGCTGACTGTACAATGCAAGCAACCCCAGGATTTCCTACTACTCAGTGTGGAAACACAGCAGCTGTACAAATATCCAGTGAAGGGAGACACCTAGTTGCTATATGTATAAAGTTGGTTTAAACATAAGAAAAAACAACCTATAACTATACTTATTGGTAGGATGAGACCCCCGACCAACCAAAACTATTGACTTGTCCATGTAACATGTCAAAAGTTTTTCTCCATGAGAAATTATCCTTTTGAAACTACTGATAAGCTTGCCCTGAGCCGTATCCCTAAGGCATCATGGATCCGTCGGGGATGGATGGCTCATAGAGTGTCAACCAAGGGCCATGTGTAGTTAAGCACTGGGCCACAATGGAGCCTGGACCACAGTTCCTTTATTCTATGTGCAGCTGAGGCGGTGTGATGCATTAGGGACGGGACCACCACCCTCAGAGCACCGGCCCGCTCCGGCTCTCCCCATGAAGGCAGTGCTCTGCGGTCACGCCACTCCGGTGCTCCTCACTGCAGAGCGTTGGATGAATATTTGAAAGAAGGGGCGGCGGGGCACATCGGTGCACTGAGGGTGGTAGAGTGCCGCCTCAAGTGCTCCAAACAGTATCTATAAACCTGTACCCATTGCCAGGACTGAAAGCCTTCACTATAATGTTGCATTGAATTGCTGCGGGTATCTAATTCATACATTTTTTCCTCTCAGCCTCGAGCTGTTGCTGGATTTCGTGGAACGGTTCGGTACGCATCTGTCAATGCACACAGGAATCGGGTGAGTAGCCGGCGGCATTGCTTCGGTGTGCCATATGTCCTGCATTAGGTAAAAGCGTACTTATAGTCAGTGGCCGCTAATTTAAAGGGGTTTTCATCGACAGGATATTGATAGCTGCGGGTTGTGTATAATTCTCTAGGGGGCGGTGTAAGCCGGGTTACACATACACGGGTTATACTATATGCTGCGCATGTTCTGGCCGTTGCTTCTTCCAGTTTCAGGTCATTCATAGAGTTGTGTGTGTGTTTGCAGGAGATGGGCCGTCACGATGATCTGTGGTCTCTCTTCTACATGCTGGTGGAGTTTGTGGTTGGCCAGCTTCCATGGCGGAAGATAAAAGACAAAGTACGTGCTCTGCCTTAGTCATCCATCCGCTCCAAAGTTTACATAACTTCTTAACATGCAAATCTGTCACCTTATCAATGATAAATCTGCCTATGAAAGATTACATTACATTGCTTCAAATGGTCACGGCATGGTAGATGTACAGAAGTAGCTGAGGAAGAGAGGGAGGGGGGAGCTGATGCTCAGGCGTTACATCGTGAGGGGGGGCAGAGATGGTTTCCAGCTGGCCGGGAGCGGATACAGGAGAATTATTACCCAGATATTCTCAAATAATTTTGTCCTATCTTAAATTATGCTGGGAGGTTTCTCATTAACCAGAATCCAAGATGGCTTAAAGGGGTATTCCGCTCAGGTAAAATACACATAGAATCATAGAAACTTACAATTCCTTCCATACATCTTGTTATCTGTTCAGTTTCCTTTCCCCAGTTTTGAGCTGCTGCTTTCTGAAGACACAGAAAATTGTGTGAGCTGTTCACTCCGCCTCCGCTCTGATTTTGCTCCTCCCTTCCGAGACAACTCATGTAAACAGTGTGCCTGGCCGGCTGTCTCAGCGCTCTTTAGTGCAACTTGACCTCAGATTAAACCTCCCAGCATTACAGAGTGCAGAGACAGCCGGCCAGGGACACTGATTACATGAGCTGTCTTGGAAGGGAGGGGGAGATGAGAGCGGAGACAAAGTGAAAAGATCACTCATAGTTTGCTGTGTCGTTAGCAGAAAGCAGCATCTCAAAACTGGGGGAAGATGACAGACAAGATAATGACTAGTAAGGAACCAATTGTTGGTGTTTAGGAGGGGGATGATTTATATTGATTTTAATTCCATTACTTAAAGGGATATTCTGGCGATTTTTATTTTATTTTATTTATTTATTTTTTCTTTCAAAGCAACTAATTTTATGTAGATTTGTAATTTACTTCTATTTAAAAATCTCAAGTTTTCTAGTACGTATCAGCTACTGTATGTTCTGTAGGAAGTGGTGTATTCTCTCCATTCTGACACACTGCTCTCTGCTGCCACCACTGTCCATGTCAGGTACTGTCCAGAGCAGTAAACTTCCTGCAGGACATACAGCAGCTGCTAAGTACTGAAAGAGTTTATATTTTTAAATAGAAGTAAATTACGAATCTGTATAACTTTCTGAAACCAGTTGATTTGAAAGAAAAAGATTTTCGCCTGAGTATTCCTTTAAATTTTTGGTTCAACATTTCATTTTCAGAGAACAAAAAACATATTCATCCATCTATCCAGTAAGCAGGGTTATCCAGGGATAGTAAAAGCACAGCTACTTTCAAGCACAAACAGCACCACCCCTGTCATGTATTACTAAGTCTGGATAACCCCTTTAAATTTCCATCTACGTATATATTCAGTATGTTTCCCATCTGTTAGTGTCTCTTTTACCCTCCTTGTCCTCAATACTCTAACAAGAATTTTTTCCCCCCTCTTATAGGAACAAGTGGGTTCTATTAAGGAACGGTATGAACATCGACTTATGCTGAAGCACCTCCCCTCAGAATTTCATGTATTTCTTGAACACATCAGTGGCTTGGACTACTTCACAAAGCCAGATTACCAGGTAAGAAGTCGCTCGGGAGGACCTGTCCTGTCCTGGTCTGTCTCATAGCCCATTGGCTCTGTGTAATGCTGATTCTTTTCTGAAATCCATCAAGACCTCAGAAAATACTGGACGATTATTTCATTGCCGTCACTTGTTTTCACGATTAAACACATCACTCCCCAGCGAGAGATATTCTTGTGGTGGATCTACATTTAGAATTAACATAATTGTAAATCCTTCTAACTTACTAAAAATTACTCTTTGCCCTGGAAAAAAACGTCTCAAAATTCTTGGCCTCTAGGTATATTACTCTGCTGCAATCTTTTATTCACTGCCTGTTGTTGGGGAAAATCTGTCTCTAGTTACAGATGTGTCAGGACAAACTAAAACAAAATGGGGGCAGGGCTTAGCATGTGCTATATGTAGGAGTAAATCATGGCTTTCCTCTTATCTGTGACCACCCATAACATTCTGGGCAGCTATCCTTTGTGCAGAAACCAGTTTATTTACTGCATTGTAATCACTCCTCCTACCCCTTGGCGGTGGCAGCAGCAACAGTGGCGATTCAGTGTATAGTGTACACTCTTTCTTGGTTTACTGCTGCTGTTTTTTTTTTCTTTCTGCTCAATAATCACTTTATAAACCCAGTACATCAGTAACCCCTTCTCCCTCCACATGCCATTTATAGTACTGTATAAATCCTCAGCCCAGCAGGTTGTCGCTACTCTTGAGGGTCACGCTAACACAACCAGGCAGGTTCATGAAACTCTTTTGAACTGACACTTTCAGTCCTCGGTTACAAGTAGGAGTTAAGAAGGTGATAAGATGCCACATGTAAATTTACCAATTAAGGGTATTCTACTCTAACTTTTCAGATGTTGTTGCCCATAGTGAGATTAACAATTCCTTCCATATGTGTTATTATCAATCTCCTTCCCCCAGTTCTGAGCTGCTGCTTTCTGCTGAAGACACACAAATCTGTGTGTAAGCTTTTCTCTCTGTCTCCCCCTCCTCCCCCCTCCCTTCTGAGACAGCCGATGCAAACAAGTCCCTGGCAGGCTGTTTCTACAACCTTTTTTGTAGTGCTGGGAGGGTTAATCTAAGGTCAAGTTGTTTATGAACCCCCTGTGATAATCTAATCTAATAATCTAATAATATCCTGGTAGGGCTGGGCGTTAAGGCAAAAAAAAAAATATATATTTTTTTTTTTTTGTGTGCTAATTATCATGGATGTAGTAGTAGAAGTATAGTAGATGAGGACTGTAGTAGTAGATAAGGAGGTGGCAGGCGTGGGAGTAGTAGTAGCAATAGTTATGGGACTAGTAGTATTGGTTACTATGCAAAACTGCTCCCCCTGCAGGTCAGAGTGCACTTTTTTTTTCTTTTTTTTTTTTGAAAATCAAATTTGCCATTAAAAAAAAAAAATGTAATTAATTTTCAAGTTAAAGGCAAATGAATTGAATAAATTTCATTAATCGCCCAGCCCTACCTGCTACATTACAGAGAAGCTAAAAAGTTGCAGATAGGGACATCAGCCGTCGCAGAAGGGAGGGGGAGAAGAGGCAGAGAGAAAAGCTGACACACAGATTTGTGTCGCCTCAGCAGAAAGCAGCAGCTGAGAACTGGGGGAAGGAGACTGAATAGATAATAAGTATGGAAGGAATTGTTAGTCTCACCATGGGCAGCAACATATGAAAAGTTATGTTTGAGCTGAATACCCCTTTAATGCATTCATTTATCTCATTTTAATTGTAGAGGAATAGACCAGTGTTGCCATGGACAATCTGCAGAATACATTCTACATTGTCAGAACTGTGTTCGGCCTCCTCTTATGTCACAGATCAAAAGGCATCCAGAGCCAGAGCAGCATTCACCGTGTATCTTTGTTTCATGTCACTAGAAGCATCAATGAGAGCGGGTATAGCGGTTCCTAAAGACAGATGTGTTTATAATATATTTGTATATATTTTTTCTGTACAGCTTCTTATATCCGTGTTTGACAACAGTATGAAGACCTACAGTGTAGTGGAGAGTGATCCGTTTGACTGGGAGAAGAGCGGCATGGACGGGTCTTTAACTACCACAACCACATCAACTACTCCTCAGCTTCACACTCGCCTGACCCCTGCCGCTATCGGGTATGTGCCAGAGTTATTTGCTGTATAATTACATACATGTAACTAGTGGTTGGCCATGTCCTCATATAGTAACAAATCAGCAAGTGACTGTGGGTTTATATATTCTAAGTGCTCCTGTCATTTACCAAACTTTTAACATACTAGAAGTTTTGATTGGTCGGGGTGTGGGTGCTGAGACAACGGAGTACTTCTCTTTATTTGCTACTTAGTTTACCAGAAAATGTTATCAGAAAATTACATTATTTAAATGTTTTTATGTTATATATTTTTAAAGAATTTTAGGTGTTGTGGTTTTTTTTGTTTTTTTTTTCAATTTTCCATTTTTCTGTCTAAATTATAAAATAATCCTGATATTTTGCAGTTTTTATTTCCACCTCTGGGGCTAAAACTAAGCTGAGACTTCCTGTTGTGTCTGTGGTGATAAGAGCGTCATGTGACACCAGTAGATAGAGGAGACAATAGCAGCTCCCTGTGGAATGACCTCTTCACAGGTCACAGAGCGCGCTCAGTAATGTTTCACATTCATATCAAGGGGACAGAGTCTTTCTATTGTCGTCTATGTCCATGAGTCTCGTTGTAAATCATGTCACTAAATGCTGTTAAAACTGTTTAGACAAGATGGCAGCCTCCATAAGAATGTACAAACAGTGAAATAGATAAAAATTAAAGTCAGAAAATAGAAATAGATTATAATAAAAGAACAAGTTTTAGTATCGGACTCTAATCAGTAAAAGAAAATCTAGATGATACCTACCCTTTAAAGTGTAAAGAGCTCATCCCCTGCAGTGTGGGGAGAGAAGTGCTTAGCCGAGTGCTTTAAGACTACAAAAAAATGACCATTTTCTTCTAGAGACAGCACCGCTCTTGTCTCCAGATTGGGTGGGGTCTGTAATTCAGTTCCATTGAAGTGAATAAAGCTTAATTGCAAACCTGGAGACAAGAGCTGTGCTGTCTCTGGAAGAAAGCGGCCATGTTTTTGTAGCACTGGAGAACCCCTTTAAAGGGGTTATCCAGCGCTACAAAAACATGGCCACTTTTCCCCCTACTGTTGTCTCCAGTTCAGGTGATGTTTGCAATTAAGCTCCATTTACTTTAATGGAACTGAGTTTAAAACCCCACTTAATCTGGAGATGGGAGAGGGGGAAAAGTGGCCATGTTTTTATAGAACCCCTTTAATGCCTGGCCATTGGGCATTTTGGGATCGGGAAGTGGAGAACATCAAGAATCAACTCTGTAGGAATAGCAGTGTTGGAGGATCAAGAATATAAGAACTTTTATTTGCACTCTGCTAAAGCAAGCAGTATATAGAATATATATAATAATATAGTATATAGGATAAGTGGGACTCTCATAGACTTGTATTGCAATGCAAGTCTATGGGGGTTCTTCAGTTCTATATACTGTTTATTTTTGCTGTATTATTTTGTGACATAATGGTTAACTTTATTACTATTTTGGGAAATTCAGACCCATGTTCCCTAATCACTATATTGGCCCTTAAAATGAAGGGGAGAGGTACATTCCTTTATACTATTATAGGTAATATTATAGGTAACACATGTAACTCCTTGTCAGCTTATAATAATAGCAGAGATGATCAGACTGTTTGTACTATTTAACCTGTTTTATCTGCTTAGAATTGCAAATGCCACCCCTGTCCACGGCGATCTGCTGCGGGAGAATACAGATGAAGTGTTCCCTGATGAGCAGCTCAGCGATGGCGAGAATGGCCTTCCCATCATGGCCTCTCCCGAGAGGATTCCAGGATCACCGAGTCACCAGCGTCCCCAGGAGAAGGATGTCTGGGAGGAGATGGACGCCAACAGGAATAAAATAAAAATGGGGCTTTGCAAGGTATTGGGAAAATAAAGGTTCTTTATATACTATGTATACGCTATACATATATACTATAAATATACTATACTATACATTGTACATATATACTATACTATACATATACTGTACTATACTATACACTATACATATATACTATACATATACTGTGCTATGTACTATACTATACACTATACATTATACACATATACTATACTATACACTATACATATATACTATGTATACGCTGTAATAATTTTGTATTTATTGATAAGCACAATCCCTCCATGTAATAGAACACTGAAGGTGCTGTTTAGCGAGACTTGGCTAAAATAATTAAGAAATATGGTTTGGCACAGGCCCTATTAATTAAAATAGGAGTCGGGAACAGAACTTGTCGGGCAGCCTGATCGCCAAATCTGAGCTTGCGTGTCTCCCCACCACACTGTGTAGAGTATGGGGCAGCGCATAATGGAAGCAACTCCTTAGAGGGAACCAAAAAATGGGTATAACACTAATGAAGCATGCTGCTACATGACCCAGCACACTTCCCAAACATATCCATGTAGCCTGCGTCCCTGCCTGGTATAAAGAGCAAAATCACATTTATAAAGTCCTGCACTCTATGTATATAAGCTCCATTTAGTCATCTGGCGCCTTGCTTTCGGTAAGTGTCAGGGCTGTAATCACTCCCCTCTGAGCGTCACCTACTGCCAAACCTGATGTTCCTTTTCACGGCCATAAATGTACAGGCAAGGCATAAAAAGGCCCATCGCCTGCCGCCATCCCGTTGTCCTCTACTGCCAGATGTAGAGCTGCTCACAGTCTGCTGTCATCCCGTTACCTGACCTGCTGCCATACCGTACGCTGTCCCTGCTGTGCTGTACAAGTGTGCTGTGGTGAGCTCCCCCTTGTGGCCGGAAGCTGCCCTACCGTACGCGGTCCCTGCTGTGCTGTACGTGTGTGCTGTTATGAGCTCTCCCTGGTAGCCTGAAGCTGCCATACCGTACACTGTTCCTGCTGTGCTGTTAAAGTGTGCTGTGGTGAGCTCCCCCTTGTGGCCAGAAGCTGAAAATAAGACCTAGCACATCTTCAGGAGTAAAAATTAATATAAGACACTTATTTTCAGGGAAACATGGTTCTTGCTGAAAGGAAGAAGCCCAGATAACTAGATGTGCCTTATTTACATAGAGTGCAGGACTTAATAAATGTAATTTATCTCTTTATACCAGGCAGGGATGCCAGCTACATGGATATGTTTGGTAAGTGTTAGGTCATGTAGCAGCACAGTTCATTAGCATTATAGACGTTTTGAGTGATTTTAATGCATTGCTTTCACTTTAAAAACAAAAAAAAACAACATTTGACATGTCAGGGCCTTGGTTTATCGCCAGTTAATGGAGCTGACTCCTCCAAAGAGACTGCTAGAGCATCAACTCAGAGGGCGAAGCGCCGCGCTGCACTCATCTCCCGACTCCATTATGCAGCCTGTTGGGATCTGAACATCCTAACACCAACCATTTAAAAATTTTGACATGACTTTTTTTTTTTAGTAAAGTGAGCATAATGCGTAAAACGGTCAAGTTTTATTTCCACGAATTCTCACTTTTATATTTTGCACAGCACCTAATCCCTCTGTAGATTTTACACAATTATGATGGCGGCTTCATATAGGGAGCCGACCGCATACATTGGCCTCCATAATAACACCATATATAAAGAGCGCCCATAGGTGACTTCATACTCTCGGTCATGTTCTCAGGCTGCCACAGAAGAAGAACATAGTAATGGTCATGCCAACGGCGTTCATAATGCTCCAAGCCTGGGGTCTCCCGTGAGGGTTCGTTCAGAGATAACGCAGCAAGACCGCGACGTTCCTCTTCTCCGCAAGTTACGCACTATACACAGCTTTGAGCTGGAGAGGAGGTTGACACTGGAATCAAAGCCCGACGCTGACAAGTTTTTGGAGAATTGGTAAGCTTGGATCTATGTATGGATGCTCTCCTCCTGTAAAGCTTGATTTTTTCTTTTATACATGTTTTTTATTTATTTTTTTCAAGTGCTGAAAAGATCCAGAAGGATCCAAATGTGAAAGATGCCCAAGCGGCTGATGGGTCTTCCCCATCTCCCTCCCAGCCAAGAAAGACCATGGTGGCCTCTACCAACCCTGACCACCTCTGGCATTATGATGATGAGTATGTGCCGGAAGGTTCCAAGCCAGGGTCGGCCAGTTCCCCGGAGCACTTGGAGGGCGTAGTCAGCAATGGGTTTGTAGCGGTAAACCTGAGCTCCTGCCGGCAGGAGGTTGATTCTAAAGAATGGGTCATCGTGGATAAAGAAAGGGATTTAAAGGATTTTATGTCAAATGGGAATAAAGGTCAGAAGGTCACAGGAAGCCCATCAGAAGAAGAACCCGAGGTGTTACAGGTGCTGGAAGAATCCCCTCAAGATGGACCTCCAAAACTAGGCTCCTGGGCAGATAACAATAAGAAACCGGAGGCAGGGATTGAACTTGATATCATGGTTACTTCAGGCCCTTGTATTGACAGATTGGATCCTATGGCAGGAGCTGCCGGCCAGCTGCTTCCCGCAACACCTACCAGCCCCATGGAGGCGCAAGCTGAAGGGGCTATCACACCGGTAAGGAGCTTGTCCCTCTTCTTCAGTCGGCCATTTGTGCTGCTGATTAATCTCATGATCTCCTTGCACTTTATTGATTTAACTAGCTTTTTGCTACGCTTTCTCTTGCTAACCTTGCTGGATTTGCTTGGCACTAACTGCAGGGTTTCTTTTCATCCTAATTTTTATCTTCAAAGTCTATAGTAAAATGTCCCTTTATGTGGAAGCACAGCAGATGATTCATGTTAGGACACATACACCTATAACATCGAGATCAGGCTTAAACACAGTTATGTCTCTCTTTTTTTTATAGCTTCGCTGACACTTGTTATGCTAAGATTACAAAAAAAACAGCGCCACTCTTGTCCTCAGTCTGTGAGTGGTATTGCAGCCCGGTTCCATTGAAGTGAATACAGCTGAGTTAGAATACTGCATACAGCCTGAGGACAAGGGGTGTAGCTGTTTATGGAAGACACCAGCTATAACCCTAGATAACCCCTTTAAGCCATTTTCAAGCAGGATATGGGCAAATTCTTTATTATGACGGTGAGCCCGCACCTGACCTGCCAGTATTGTAAAGCCCTATAAGATCAAGAGACCTTGCTCCAGCATGGTGGGGAACCTTTGGCCATCCAGCTGCTGCAAAACTTCAATTCCTGGGCAGCCAACGCAATGTCTGTGGTCCAGGCGTATTGGGAATAGTAGGTTTGCAACAGCTGGAGTGGTAAAAGTTCCCCATCCCTGCCTTAGGGTGTATTGCACTGCCCGATATTCCAGATAAGCGAGTGTCAATCTGCTAGATCAGTGCTCACTTACTTAGCCTTTTAGCTTGACAATCGTACAGCAAGGGCTGTGTATATGTGTGTATAATAATAAACATTATACCTACCTGTCCGTGCTCCCTGGTGTCTTCCTGGCTTCTCTTTGCTCCCTGCAGCCACCGCTGCAACTTCTGAGCCGATCTCTGAAGTGACAGGCTGCTCAGCCAATGGCTGGCCGAGACTGGACAACACCTTAACCAGTGATTGGCTGAGTGACCTGTCGCTTCAGAGACCGGCTCAGAAATTCCACCGGTGGCTGGGGGGACCAGGCAGAAGCATGAAGAACATCGGGGAGCACAGACGGGTAGGTATGGGTATGTTTTATTACTTTTTTTTTACACATTCATCAGCTCTCAGCTGCACGTCGCTATTACACGTAGCATTGTGCACCGGGGACCAATAGGCTGGATTTAACGACACGATCAGCCGATGATCGCTGTCGTCAGCTGATCGTTGTCTTTATTACACAGAGCCTGATTCTGCAGATTATCGCTCCATGTCATTTGACGCAGAAATACGTCTATATTACGCTTGTGTGAAACTGGCTTTATGCGGTATATAAGATGGTGTGTATAATGACAGGCAACATGAGGCAGTAAGGACCAGTGAAGCCTTATACATCTGCCCTCTGTGTACCCCTACAATATTCGGGGTGGAGGGTATTGGTGATTGATCGGTAATTCGATAAAAAATTTTACTTCTTTCTTTTAACTTGCATGAAAAATAATGGAAGACAATAGAAATCCGCGACCCTGCATCAGGCTGGGTCGGGGTAGTAGAATTTTTTCCTTTTGCTTGCTGCACATCCTCCTTTTTTTCTGCTATGATGGCTGCCGGCCTCTTCATACATTTATTTCATATTGTTTCCCCCCCCCCCTCACATCATATTCACAGCTTGGTGCTTCTCACATCCCGTTCTCCTCTACCTCAAGACCTGCTAGCAATCCCATGTGCTTCGCCAGCCCCAATACACCTCAGTCGAGTCGTTCAGAGTCTTCACACAAGAAAGAGATTGGCATCCCCAAGAGTCAGTCAGCCGAGAGCTGCTCCTCTTCCTGTCGTTCAGCCAGCCGCAGGAAGCTACCTGCCATTCCCCAGGGTGGCGCCAAGTACCCCAGTGTAATACGAATATCAAAGTCCCAGGTGAATGAATGGATATGTCCAGAAGTCGCTGTCACATGTCACATGTCAGAGTTTTTGTATCCTCATTAATAACTGTGGCGTTCTGTTTGTTCCTTACATTCTGTCCTATTATAGGACTGAAAAAAAACAAATGGCAGAGGGACCTTTATTCCTCGTTCAGCTCCTGGACCCCCTTGCTCAGAAGAGTTTTGGTTGGCCATACAGTTTAGCTTTATTTTACACTGTAGTAGTATCCACTATTCCTAAACATGGACACATTGGGTTAATTAGAGTGAGACCCTCATCCATGATGTCTGGGGGTCACATCCCCTTTACTGGAAGCCAAAGTGTCTGCATTTATCCTAGACAGTAGATGCATTCAGCCTTATAATAGGGTAATATGATCTTTTTCACTAGTTTAAAGGGGTAATACATACTGAATCATCCCCCCCTCCTGGAGACTAATAGTTCCTTCCATACTTATCTATTGTCTCCTTCCTCCAGTTTGGAGCTGCTGCTTTCTGCTGAAGACACAGAAAGCGTGTGTGAGCTTTTCTCTCTGTCTCCTCCCCCCTCCCTTTTCATCATACCTAAACAGTGTCCCTGGACTGCTGTCTCTGCACTCTGTGATTCGGGAAGAGGTTAATATGAAGTCAAGTTGCTGATGATCTCACTGTGATTAACCTCCTGGCGTTACAGAGTGCAGGAACAGCCGGCCAGGGAAATTGTTTACATGAGCCATCTCTGAAGGGAGGGGAGACAGAGAGAACAGCTCACACACAGTTTTCTGTGTCCTTAGCAGAAAGCAGCAGCTCAGAACTGGGAAAATGAGACTGCATGGATAATAACATGGAATGAATTGTTAATCTCCAGGAGGGAGGTATGATTCAGCATATATTAAACCTGAGTGGAATACCCCTAGTAGGAATTAAAAACTTTTTTTTTTTTATGCATTGTAGTTGCAGACGGTTCCCGTCCAGCATACAAAATCAGCAAAGTGTTTGTAGCTGAATTGTTTTCTAGAACTTAAGTTAAAGGGATAGACCTGGTGGTGTACACTAGTTCCCCGTCACTGGTGCCTTATGTATCTAGTTTGCTGTATAACTTTTAAGAGTTTTCATTTCACATTTAGGAGTATTCTGGAGAAAATATATTTTTAAATCAACTGGTATCAGAAAGTTATTCAGATTTGTAATTTATTTCTATTCAAAAATCTCCAATCTTCTAGTACTCATCAGCTGCTGCATGTCCTGCAGGAAGTGGTGTATTCTTTTCAGTGTGACACAGTGCTCTCTGCTGCCACCTCTGTCCATGTCAGGAACTGTCCAGAGCAGCAGCAAATCCCCATAGAAAACCTCTCCTGCTCTGGACAGTTCCTGACATGGACAGCAGAGAGCACTGTGTCAGACTGGAAAGAATACACCACTTCCTGCAGGACATACAGCAGCTGATAAGTACTGGAAGACTGGAGATTTCAAATCTGCATAACATTCTGACACCAGTTAATTTGAACACATGTTTTCCCTCCGGGGTACCCCTTTAAGACCAGTGTGTAAATTCCCCCCGTTAGACTAGGGTTCCTTATGACTTTTGATTCTGTGTTATTTTCCCGGGAATACATTGCTCAGGTGGAGTTGGGAACGATTATCTATTATGTTTTTTGATGTTGGGCTTCTACATGCCTTTATTTGTTTATTGCATGTTTTATACTTTTCTGTGTTCTTGATCCCTTATAACCAAGTGAATTAACGTTATTTTAAGTCTCAGACGCAGCGTTCTGTTAGGACTGGAGAAACGAACACATAAGATCCCTAAAGCACATTGTTAACTCTCACCGATTCTCTCTCTTATTTTACCACCTCTGTACGTTTAGATGACGATCCCTCGACCTTCCGTCACATCGACGCAATCCGCTTCAGAAAGCTTCCCTTGTGGACCAGCCTTAGAGAAACGAGAACGGGACTCCAACGTCTTAGAAATGTCATCGGCACACGAGAATCCAATAGACTACGGGACGGCCGAAGACGCCATTGTTACTGCTGCTAACAAAGGAAACCTGGCGTTAGATCTAGATAAGCCTGGTCAGAGCAAAGACCTGGACTCTGGCAGTAAAGACTTAGTGAATGGTTATGATGTAATGCCAAATGAGAAGAAAAGCGTCGAGACTCCGGTACATTCCCATTCAGGTTCTCTAGGAGAGGGCAAATCTGAACACAAGAGTTTGCATCCCCCCAGACTTTCTCCCGGACAGTGTAAAACCCCCGACGGTGCACCTACTGATATTCACGACTCCGCAAAGACCAGAACTTTTTGCTCTGTGCCAAATGAACACTCAGATCTTCAAGAAATAAAGTTGGAAACTGTTTCGGGTCCACCAAACATTGATGCGGCAGTGCCTACAGCCACTCCCCCCGAAAAGATTCAGGAAAATGGGTATCACAAAGATAAAAATACAGCCTCCGCCAATGGCTGCGTAGAATCTGGGATACTTGACCAAGTAAGCGATAATGATCAAAGAAACCTCAAGAATGGACAGCTTGACCTAAGCGACGGCTCTCAGCAGTCCAAAAAGGACCACGCAAAGTCCTCTCTTCCAACTCGACATAGCAGGATTCCCGTATTGGCCCAAGAGGTTGATTCTGCATCAGAATCGTCCTCTCCGATATCTGCCAAGGAGAAGCTCCTCCTGAAGAAGGCGCATCAGACCGATCTTGCCAGGCTCTTAATGGAGAAACGACAGATTAAGTCTCTATTCGGTGACTTCTCAAGTGCCTCTGACAAGTCTGTGGAGGAAAAGACCTCGCCACCAGCTGTACGTCTATCTGAGGAAGAAGTCTACTTCATTCCCAGAACAGTCTCTGAGTCTAACGTCCGGCAGTCCGAAGACGGATCGGTTACGTCTCACAGCCCACAGTCTAGGAGAAGTAAGATCCCTCGCCCCGTATCCTGGACAAGTAATGATCAGATCAGCAGTGCTCCTTCAACGCCTTTCCTTCCAAGACCACCACCTGGAAAGCCACCCACACGACCTGGAGTGGAGGCACGGTAAGTGAAGCTACTGGACCACTACCCTAAAGGAGAAGTCCGGCGGTTTTTAAAATCCCGGCGCCCTGCAGGGGGAAGGGTTAAATTGACTACAAGTACTAACTTACCTCTCCTCGCGTCTGCAGTAAACAACGGCAGCAGCCTCGGGACCCCAACCGGATGTCCTTTTCCCGCGGATTGTGATGATGTCACAACCCGAGGGCCTGCCCTGGCTGCTGAACTGGCCGCCTTAGGCTGGCTTCATCAGCCGGGTTGTGGACAACCCCTGAGATCCGGAGTCTGGTGCAGGTCCTGCAGCCGGTCACACCGCTTACCAAGTGCACAAAGTTAGTAATTGTGATCAATTTCCCCCCTCCCCCTGCAGGATGCCAGGTTTTAGAAAACACCAGACTTCTCTTTTTAAAGGGATTTTTCCATCGGAACTGATATAATTTATACTTATGATATAGTTTATCATAAGTATATCATAATTTGCTGATTAAATTAATTTAGCAAACTTGCCTCCTTCCCCTGATATGCTGCTTTTTCCCTCGCATTCTTGACAGCTGGTTTTCTAGGTTACTGTCACCACTCTGCTCTAAAAGCAGTGTCTGGATGGTGGAGATATAGCTATAGTATACATTTTTCTATATATTATATGAATATATATATGTACATCTACATTATGGTTATATATACACCAGCCAGACCACTGTTTTTAAAGCTGAGCGGTGGGCTCTAACCTAGACAACGAGCAGTCAAAAATAGGAAGAAAGAGAAGCACTACAGGAGAAGATGGCAAGTTTAATTATATTTATTTACAAATAGAACTATATTAGAATAGAGTACTCCTTTAAGGCCCTATTACATGGGCAGGTTACCTGTCAGATCAGGTCGATATCACCCTATATAATATGGGATGTGCCACCAGCGGCCGATTAAAGCGGAGAACAATCTAGTGATCATCTATCTGTGTATCTATAGGCTCAGTATACCAGAGACAGACAGTCTTGGAGATCGGGGCCCCCTTTACAGCGCAGCTTAGGGCCTGTAATATGGCCATTGGGCTGATAAATACCGGACACTGTAGGGAGCCACATGGTTACTTTGCAGCAGTAAGACTCCAGGGAATATGGGGAATGTTAGGAAAAGGTTGTGCAGACTCCAATTGGAACTCCGTTCATAAGGCCACAGTAGATGATCCAATATAGTATGGAGCATGGGGCTTCAAACTGCAGTTCTCCAGCTGTTGCAAAACCTCAATTCCCATCATGCCTAGACAGCTAAAGCTTTCTATTTGGCTGACCGGTCATGATGGGAAATATAGTATTGCAACAGCTGGAGGGCCGCAGTTTGGACACCCATGTTTTGGAGGATGGAGGGCATTTATTGGGGTCATCCAGCATTAATGCTGGAGTCATCATTGTCCTTGTGTTGAATTGAGGAATGATTTTTGTATGGCTTGTAGGGTGTATGGAAGTATGGTGCCCTGTATTGTTTCGGGACAACATAATTGTACTAACGCTTGTTTTTTTTTTTGTCTTCTTTCCTGTAGCATACGCAGGTACAAAGTTTTGGGGAGCGGCAACTCTGATTCAGACCTGCTCTCTCGTCTTGCTAAGATTATTCAGAATGGGTCTCAAAAACGCAGCTCTTCCCAATCCAAAAGCCCAGGTTCCCCCCACAGCCCCAAAACTCCTCCCAAAAGCCCTGTGGTTCCCCGACGAAGCCCAAGTGCTTCCCCTCGCAGCTCCTCTTTACCCCGTACCAATAGCTCTTCTTCATCCAGAGCTGGAAGGCCCCATCATCATGACCCCAAAAGCTCATCTCCGTACGTGGGCCGTAGCAAATCCCCACCAACCCTCTCCGGTTCTTCTTCTTCAAGGCGCTCCTGTCAACAGGATTATTGCTGTGGTAAACAGAGCAAGAACTTATCCAAGGGACCAGGGGGCACTCACCACTCTGCAGGGAGTAAAACCAGTCGCGGAAAATCCTCTGTCCGGGAGGTCAAAGTATCCAGTAAACTGAGCAGATAGTAACCAGGCTTCACAGCCGGAGATCTACCCATCCTCTCGTAATGCATGTCGTGTACGTCACTGTATATTTCTAATGAAAATCCAAATCAGTGTTAGTTTTTATGTTCCAAAAAGACTTGAAAACCCTTAGTTACGTCTTTGTCATGGGAGGAACGTCTGAAGAACCGGTTCCAGTTGTGGGAAACAATCAGATGAGATGGTGGGGTGTAGGGCTTAGGGGAGTTGCGGCCCAATCTTTCGCAGGTGGGTCTGCTATTGATGTTCAGATGAGATGGGTTCATGCGGAAGCCGGAGCAAAAAAATTTTTACCCTCGAAACTTGGCGACTAACATGGTATTGAGATATGCGAAAACTGTTAACATTGTCTAAGTAGCTTCTAAAAATGGTCGATATGCTGCAATACCGAATCGGAGAAGCTGTGATTGTTAACTAGATCTTCTCCTTAGGTTGTTCATTGGCTATCTCTCAGTTTGGTCACGGTATGTTAGAATTCTCGGACTATTTTTCTATGTTACAGGTACGATCCCTTTTTTTATTAGGTTCTGTTCACATCTTTGATCGGGAGCTCTGTCGGGGTTTGCATCAAGCTTTCTGCCACGTGCGATGACAAGACAGGGCAATACTTAGCACCCTTCTCGGCATAAAAAATACCGCAACCCTGACTGGCCTCCCTGAAGCCGAGGGCTGAAATCTGATCTGTCACCTCTTCATGGCTTCTGGTATCTCTAGCGTTTGTGTGAACAGAGCCTTATTATTTTTCAAGGTTCATCGAAAGAAGGTTTTATAGACAAAGAACATCCGATTGGTTGGTATAGGTTACAATACATTTACCGGTGCTGAGTTACATAAATCCAGATATTTAAAATACTATGGTTGGGGTTTCTGTACCCTTAAAGGGGTTGTCCAAGTTTAGAACAACATGGACGCTTTTTTCCAGAAACAGCACTACTATTGTCCTCAGTTTGTGTGATATTGCAGCCGAGTCCCAGTGAACGTAATGGAGCTCAGGGAGGGGGGTGCTGTTTTTGGAAGATAATTTTAGTCCTGGACAACCCCTTTAAAGGACCTCCCTCTATTTGTTGAATGCCCTTGCAAATGCTTGGAGGTCATTGGGTAGAAGAAGTAGTAGTAGTAGTAATGTGGATTTCTTTGAGTGGAGAGCAGAGGCATGCAAGCCCTCCCATAGAGATGCTGTCTGACACTGAAGCAGGCGGGATTCTGCCCTATTTGCTCAGTGTGAACATACCCTAAGGCTCCATTCACACGGAGTAAAACTGGCGGAGAATTCCGCCGCGGAATCCTCTATGGGAGGCTTGCGCGCCTCCTCTCTTAAGAATGCACATGTCCATTCTTCAGCGGAGAAAAAGGAGGCGCCCAAGCCAGTCATTATGACACGGAGGCCGGTGGGATTCGCCAATTTTACTCCGTGTGAATGGAACCTGAGGAAGGGATTTAAGGCGCTCAGGTTGATTAAAAAAAAAATTTATACAGGCAGGCGAGTATGGTTTATTTTTAAGGCAATCTGAGCCCGTAAATTTTTGTTTTTCAGCACCGGACAGCCTGTTTTAAAGGGAATGTGTCATCAGAAAGGGAACTATTAAAATCAAATTTCTTATGAATTTTTGGTGATCTATATTATAGAATTGGCCACTTTATTATGTATGGTTCTTGCCGTTTTCTCTCTGGCCACTTAGTCTAACTAACTCACTTAGCTGTGACTTGTTCTGTGACATTTCAGCTGTCTCCTCCTTATTACATGCAGGATTACATTAAAGGTGACCATAGTCTATAGATGAGACAGGATCACAATAGGTGATGGTCAGAGCTTCTTATTCCCCCTACCTTCACAGGCCACAAAGCATGCAGAGAAAACTCTCCCCTTAGCAGACAGCAAGTGCACTGATCCTATATTTCCTATGTCCATGGGGCTGCTGTACAGCATATGACTAAACAATGAAAGCTGAAGGCTTTCCCCTTAATAATTTACCAAGGTATGTAATGAAATTTTAAAAAAAATTCAGGTAACACATTCCCTTTAAGAGAAAACGGGTTGTCATTTTTTTTATACATTCTTTTTTAAAAGGGGTTGTCCAAGAACCATAAAACATGTCTGTTTGATTGCAAACAAAAAACACAGTGCTACCCCTGTCCTGAGCTGGCATTGAGCTGCAATACCCAAGCCAAACTGAGGAAAAGGGGGACGCTGTTTCTACAACATGGGCCTCTTGCTGTTGCAAAACTACAGTTCCCATCATGCATGTCCAGGCATGATGGGAATTGTAGTTTTGCACCACCTGTTTGACACCTGTGTACTAGAACAGGGATGGGGAACCTTCGGCCCACCAGCTGTTGCAAAGCTACAATTCCCATCATAGCTTTAGCTTTGGCTGTCCAGGCATGATGGGAATTGTAGTTTTGCAACAGCTGGTGGGCTGAAGGTTCCCCATCCCTGTTCTAGAAGAAAGTGGCCATGTTTTACCAATCTTGCATAGGTCTCGTCTTACAAAGAAGGTCTGGATTATCAGATATCGGATTACTGGACTTTCACTATGCTCCTTACAGCAGAATCCTTTACACTTGGAGGGACCTGAGATTTTTTATTTTTATTTTTTTATCACTGTTACAGTATTCATTTTTTTTATTATTATTATTTATTTTATTTACTGTGACAAATTCCTCCATGATTTTATCCCGTCTGTGGATTCTGTTTACACCTATTCGGAAGTAAAAAAAAAAAAAAAATCAACCTTAATAATAACCATTGATGCCGGTGCTTGAAAAACTATGGAGTGGTTGCCCCCCCAAAAAACCAACCTGAGCCGGCTCGGGACCACGACGAGAGGCCATGGCATGGCTGAATGATGTTCTGCAGGGGCCACATACATTGAATGTATGTCTGACTATGCCTATATACCCACAGGCTTATTATTTTTTGGTGTATGCAGCTATTTGCATGATGCTTCTGACCTAGAAACCTCCTCCGCGCATCACAATAACCAGTGGCTTTTTTTGCTACACAAATGGCTTATTTAGGATATACAAGGGAAAATGTTTATTTTTCTTAAAGAACTCCTTCTAACTTGTGTCTGCTCTCCTCTTGTAGCCATGAGCTTTTTAACCTCTGCTGTGCTGGAGGGACATTTGCTGTTGTCTATAGCACTGCAGGGAGGGGGGGGGGGGGGGGCGGGGGTAACGTAGGCGACATTACAAGCGCAGGGTTTTATAGCCGTCCGATCCTGAACAAGCTGCAACCTTCTCCCTCATCCCGTCTTCTTCTTTGTATTATATTGTACAGTAGGTTCGCTCACTATAACTGCATGTTCTAATACTAAATTATATTCTATATAAAAATGTATAAATATATATGTAAAAAAAAAAAACTATAGGGTACGGTAAAGACATATCGCATACTCATTCTACATCTGGAGACTATAGCGCCTCCTTTTTACTTTTGTGTGCCTGAAAAAAAAAAAAAAAAAAAAGTTTCAGCCTTTTGTCTCAATGGAGGAGCCAATCAATTCCCAGCATGGCAAAGTTTTTTTTCTTCCACTCCAAAAACAAAGGGTCGGCGATAGATGAATTTTGTTTATATGTTTATGTTTGTTTGTTTTTATTATTTTTTTAATATTTTTATTTAATTGTATTTATAAATGATGTAAATGTTCTGTGAATATTATATACTCGACCAGTGTTCTTCGGTATATTACATGCAGAAATGCCAATGGATTGCCCAGCTTAAATTTATTGAGTTTTTTTTATCCCCCCCCCCTCTCTCTCCATAGCACCCCATGTAGAGAGTGCCTTATGTTACTGTCAGTCTGATGCTGCTGATGTCTCCGTGAGTGTCAGGTAGGAACGACCGATCCATTACAGGCCTAGTCAAAAAGGCTTGGTTCAGAAAAGCTCTGAGATAAATTGCTAACGGGGAGTCCAGGACAGCTGTCCAAGATTCCCAGTCGAGTGCTTCTTTCAGGTGTATGTGCATTTCCACAGCATCGCATCTTAACCCTTTTGGGGCCAAACAGTAAGCAGCAATCTATATATAGATTGCAGCTTACTGTAGAGAAGCAGAGCACCTGTCAAATTGATAGGTGTTCTGCACCTCTTTAACATGGTTAAATAGCTGTGTTGGAACTTTGCGATAGATCAGTGGGTTAACAAATTATCTGACGTATTTTTTTTAAGCCAAAGCCAGGAATGGATTTAAAAAGAGGAGAAATCTCAGCCTTTCCTTTATTACCTGTTCTCTGTCTACAGTCCACTCCTGGCTTTGGCTCCAAAAAATCTGTCTGTTGGTGTAATAGGGCCCTAAGGCTATTACAGCATTCAACACTGCAGCAGGCACTTTACACATTTGAACTACAGGACAATCATTGTGTTAAAGGGGTATTCCGGCCGGGAGGGCTTTTTTCACTATGACCGGGGAGAGGATGGATGAAAGCAAGAAGTCCACTTCCCTCCCTGTTTCCAGAGCTGGGTCCTACATCACACTGCTCCAGTCGCTGGTCTCCGGCTACTTCCTGGTCTATGATGCGGCTTAAGACGGGATGTTTCAGGCCCGCTTGGCCATTCAGCGGCAGAGGCGGGACCTCACTTCTTACGCTGAATGGCTGAGCGGGCTTTAACTGCCACGCCTCAAGCCGCATCATAGACCAGGAAGTAGCCGGGGACCAGACACCACAGCAGCGCATTGCGGGACTCATCGCTGGAGGTAAGTGGACGTTGTTGCTTTGATCCACCCCCTCCCCAGCCATAGTAACCTGCCCAGAGTACCCCTTTAAGGATATTAGGGATAGGGCTTTGCGTCTTTGCCATTAATTGGCTTGTCACTAAATTGATCATTTTCCTTTGCTTACTATTGTGAGCGAACCCAATATTAAGTGTCTACTCACTAGGTCTTCTAAAAAAGTGTAGTTGCAGTGTAAAGCAGGGGACACCAGCAGCCGGTCCTGGGGGAGACCAGAGGTGTATGTATCGGACTACCTCACACTCCTGATAGAACATGTAGCCAGGCAGCCAATAAATAGTAGATAAGAAGTTATTACACTCTATGGGGGAGATTAATCAAACATGGTGTAAAGTGAGACTGGCCCAGTTGCCCCTAGCAACCAATCAGATTCCACCTTACATCCCTCACAGACTCTTTGGAAAATGAAAGGTGGAATCTGATTGGTTGCTAGGGGCGACTGAGCCAGTCTCACTTTACACCATGTTTGATAAATCTCCCCCATAAAGTGAGACTGGCCCAGTTGCCCCTAGCAACCAATCAGATTCCACCTCTCATTCCTCACAGACTCTTTGGAAAATGAAAGGTGGAATCTGATTGGTTGCTAGGGGCGACTGAGCCAGTCTCACTTTACACCATGTTTGATAAATCTTCCCCTATGACTTTATAAAAAAGCATCTGCTTTAAAATAACATCCTCTAAGAAGGAGGTGTAATGGGGAAACATAACTTTAACCTGGACAAAACATTTCCCGTCACACTGAAAGTGCAATCTGCAGGCAGCGTGTTATAGAGCAGGAGGAGATGAGCGGATTGATGTATCGTTTTTGGTGGAAAATTCGTCATTTAGTCATGCAAATCTCTGTTCATTCTGGGCTAAGTAGTCATGTGGGCGGTCCTGCACGGAGACTTATGACTGAGTCGGACCGCCTATTTGACTGCTTTGTTGATTTTAGGCTAAGTAGTCAAGTGGGTGAATAGACGCACACTAAAAAATGGTTATCAATCCCTGGCTAGGACCGCCCCCTTGACTATTTAGCCCAGAATGAGATTTACAGGGATATAGGACAAGTTATCCTGCAAATTTTTCCATAAAGCTATATATCAATCTCCTCAGCTCTTTCTCCTCTATAAGATGCTGCCTCCGGCATCTAATGTGGCAGGTTCCCTTTAAGGACTCATCCTTATACAACAGAAAAGTTGTCTAATAACACTATATACAAGCAAAGTTACTTTGCAATAATGTGAACAATCTTTCTTTTTCTTTTAAATAATTTTTTTTTGTTTGTTTTAAGATTGGAAATGGCCATCCTGCGGGCTGGCAGCACTGGCTGTGATGTGAGAAGTCTCAGTGTTTGGCTGACTGTCTGTAGTCCCATAGCTGTTACTCTTGAATGTAATTAAATGTGAATTTCTACCTGAATCTCGAGACTTTGGAGTATATGTAATATCTCGATACTAGGCCTACTTTTTTGGTATGTGAGAAAGTATGGTGACTTTTTTTTATTTTTTATGACCCCATTTCCAGATAATATAAATATGTAGATAATAAGGGTGTGTCACGTGTAAAGGATAATGGCGCTGTCTTATAATAAGGTTCTCTTTGTTGCCCATATCGACCAATCACAGCTCGGCTTTAATTTTTACATTGTTCTGGTAAAATAAAAGCTGAGCTGTGATTGGTTTCTATGGTCTGCAAAGGTAATCTTGCTATAAGACGATATAATAAATCTCCCTTTATGTTTTTAAGCTGTTCTGTTTTTTTATGAAGGTTGTGCCTTCAGTTATACAGAGAAATGATTACAGTGCATAGTTATGCACAATAATCATTTTTCCCCATGACTTGGATAACAATATGGACCATTGTGCGCTGCCTAGATCTGTGCACTAGGAGATGGAGCCTCTTAAATGGGTTATCCAGAATTAGGAAAAGCACACCTTGCTTGTAAAAACAGCGCCACCCTTTCCTCAGGTTGTGTGCAGTATTACACTTCAGCTCCATTCAATTCAATGTGACTGAGCTGGAAAACCCCCACAGCCAAACCAAGGCGTTCCAGTTTATTTGAAATAAATAAATAATAATAATAGGAAGAAAAGAAAATGTTCTTTGACCTCCAGTCCTATTTGTTGCTACATTAACAAGAGCCTCTAATATGCCCCCCCCCCATAAAAAGTCATTATTCTGCCTAGTGTGATAAATGTATGTGTGTGTATATGTATATATAACATTTATTATTATTATTTTTAATTTTAGATATTATCCTTTTTCACTTTATTTGAGGTACTTAAGGCTTTTCTGTGACTGGGGCTCCGTCTTCCATCACTGGAGAAGTTACATATGCACTTTGCTTTTTTTTTTTTTTTTTTTTTTTTTTTTTTTTTGCAACTTTAATTGCAACTGTGACCTAACTTTGTTTTTATAATTGCTGCTATGTTGTATTTATTATGTTTGTAAATTTTAGAGCCTTTTTTTTTTTTTTATTTTGCAGCAATTTATTTGAGCTTTTAACTGTGTTATTTACATAGAAATAAATAATTCCCTGTTTCCAGCTCCATAAATAAAAATATTCATTTAACTGAATAGGGGTTCAAATATTAATAATAAAAAAAATTTCTTCCCAAAGGGTGCGTTCACATGTACAGGATCCGCAGCAGATTTGATGGCCCAGATTATATTTGCTTCAAATCTGCGACAAATCCTGTACGTGTGAACGCACTCTTAAAGGAATAATCCAGATAAGAATGCAGCTACTTTCTTGCATACACAGCGCCACCATAGCACTCAGGTTGTGTGTGGTATTACACTTTAGCTCCATTCACTTCAATGATACAAATATGAATTATTTTAATACCCTTTTATCTATTTCATTACTACTAGAAATAGGAGTGAATGGACTAGAAACTGCAGGGTTGTGGGGTGTTTAAAGTGACTCTATACCCACAATCTGTCCTCCCCCCCTGCTGCCTATCTGCTGTGTGTGTTTGTACCCTAAAAGTTGTTTTTTAGGACAATAACTGCATCCCCTGCCGAACGGACCCAGGACAGATTTTGGATTAAAAGCAGCTATCCGAAGGTACAAGTGGTTTGGGGGGGGGTCAGATTGTGGGTACAGAGTCACTTCAAGGGTAGCTTCACACACACTGTATAGCAGCGGATTTGATCTAAATAACTGAACACAGCATTAAATCTGCTGCGGATCCTGTACGTGTGAACGCACCCTACAGGCGTTTGTTTGTTTTTTCTTTATTTTTAATTCATGGAGTATCCTCAGGATAGACCATTAATATGTGATAAGTGGGGGGTTTTGACACCCAGCACCCCCAAAGATCAGATATATAGCAAAATGGAATGATTGCATATAGCGCCAGACATTGCATAGTGGCTATGCATGGTTACTGCAGCTCAGCTCTCGTAATGAATGGGAGATAATCTGCAATAAGCCAGCAGTGCTATTATATATACAGGGGTGTCTGCTTCTGGCTCGATGACCTATCCTGAGACCATCAATAAGAAAAAGTTTTAAAAACACCTTTAAGTTCCTAAAAATGCCCAGTAGACTTTCCCCCCTTTTTTCTCCAAAGGGGGAAATTGACATTACTGTGGTCTCCTGACCGTTCCAGCATTCACAGGGTGGTAGAACTGAACTGTGACCGGCCATGTCATCGCAAGAGGCTGTGCGGACCCCTGCCCATACAGACTGTACCCATGTTACCGCGAGGGCACAGCTAAGATGGTGTCGTGTGTGTTACCTGGGGCCAGACGCATCAGGTCGTGTATGTACCAGAGGGGCGAGGGAAGAAATCCGCCATTGTTGGCCATCAGTAATAAAACAACGTAAATGTAATAATCAGGCTTCTCCTACTTCTTCTCAGCTTGGATTTGTTTCTTTTCTGAGACGAGAGGAGACCCTGCCACTCAGTCAGATCTGTGCTTCTTTTCTGTTATTTACCCTGAGCGTGTAAAGAGGAAATAAAAGATTATTCAGCATATGGTGGTGTTATATCTATGTACCCAAATGGAACAGTGACTATAGTGGTGTATGATTGGCTGGGGATGACTCTATCATCTGTCTCCTCTATCATCTTAGTTTCTGTCTCAGGTTTCTGCCGTCTCTATCGTCTCTCTGTCATGTCTGACTGTCTTTGTCTCTCTCATACAATGTGGTGTTTTATATGTACTGAAATGGAACCATGAAGATTTTAGTTTATTAGTGGCTGTTTTATTTTTTTTTCCTTTACATCAGACTCTATCGTCTGTCTCTTCTATCATCTCCCTCCCCTCAGTCGTAACAGTCTCTGTTGTCTCTCCCTCTCCTCTGTCTCTATCATCTCTGTCATGTCTCCTCTATAATCCGTCATATGTCTTGATCATCTTCATCTGTCTGTCTCTATCACCTGTCTGTCATTTCTGTCTGACTGTCCATAATCTATCACCTGTCATCTCTACCTGTCTCTATCATTTGTCTCTGTCATCTGTCTCTATCATCTGTTATCTTTATCATTTGTCACTATCATCTCATTGTCTCTGTCATCATTTCATCTTTGTCTCTGTCTTTCTGTCTCTATCATGTGTCGGCTCTGACTGTCACTACCATATCGATTTCCTGTCATCTGTCTCTATCACTGGTCATCTCTGTCTCTATCATCTGTGGTCTCTTCTGCATATGCGAGATGTAGATAGGCGGGCTCTTCTATGTATTACATGATTGCACGTTCCTCCAGCTCTTTAAAACTCACAGGGAGCAGTAGAAGCTGGGGCCGTTCTATGGCCGTTCTATACAGTTTCTCAATGATGTCTCCAGTGATGCAATGTGTTTCCATTGGCTCCAGGATCTCTTTCAGAGTATACAGATTATAATAGGTTATCTTCTGTACACAATACGTGCAAAGAGAATACATCCAGGGCCTACAGTGAACACGTCATAGATGGGTATAACTATAAACCCTGCATAGGATCATACATCATACATGAGCACACAGTAATCTGGCCGTTCTTTGGTTGGTATTTTACCAAAACCAGAAGTGGATTCATAGCAGACCTCTGTGGAAAGCTCCCTCCCCACAGCACAATGGAGATACACTGCCCCTCTACTGCAGATTTAAAACAATGAAAAGGTAAGTGGCTACTATATATATATATATATATATATATATATATATGTGTGTGGGTAAATGTGTAGCAGGACCGTGTATTGAAGCTCTACACCTCATTGGCCATATTTCAGACCTGCACTAAAGTGTCTTGTGGGGTAACCATATATCACTATATACTACTGAGAAGTGTTTCCCACCCAGCAGGACAGTCCTAGATGTCAGGAGGTCTTCCTGTCCCAGAGTCTCTGACTAGCGCTGCTTCTCATCTGCATCAGAGTCATCAGGATTGACCTACAGATGTAAAGTTACACCTGACTGTCTGCAGTGTGATAGATATCACCACAAGCCGTGTGCCCTACTGTCACAGCCGCGGCGGCGTCCCGCGTTCCGGGCCGCCGCCGCGACCGCTTCCTGCCCCATGCAGCAGCCGGTGTCCATAGTCAGGGACCCGGCGCTGCTATCACCTCGGCCCCTGGGGGCGCCTCACCTCTCCACGCTCCTGTCTCCCGCTGTGCCGGCCGGCGCGCGCGTCCCCGCCTCCTAGGGCGCGCGCGCGCCGGCTGTCTCAGATTTAAAGGGGCAGTGCGCTCCTAATTGGTAGTTGCACCTAATCACTTCCCTATAAATCCCAGCATGCCCTGTCCCCTGGGTTGGAGCCTCTACATGCTTCCCATAGCGTTTGGCCCAGCTCCCTGTTGTTCCTGTGTCCTGTCCGTTACCTGGTCCCGAGTCCCTGTTCCTGAGTCCTGTCCGTTACCTGGTCCCTAGTCCCTGTTCCTGGTTCCTGCTTCCCGTCTCTCTGCTGTTCCTGTGTTCAGCCTGTCACCTGCGGTACGCTTACACGCCACTGTCAGTACCTGCTCCTGTCACGCCTCGCCTGCCGTCACCAGCAACCAAGCCAGGGGTAGCGACCTGGGGGTCGTCTGCCGCAGCAAGTCCATCCCGCCTTGCGGCGGGCTCTGGTGAAAACCAGCGGCCCCTTAGACTCCGCTCCCTGGTGAGGTTTGTGCCATCGCTGGTGCCGGTCCAGTGGATCCACTACTCCAGGCGTTACACCTACCTGGGAATGTCCCCTACTCTAATCCTGAAACATAGGGGTCAAACTCCTTGCCCTTCAGCTGTTCAAAGACTACAATTCCCATCATGCCTGGACAGCCAAAGCTTGAGCTATGGCTGTCCAGGCATGATGGGAATTGTAGTTTTACAACAGCTGGAGGGCTTGAAAACCACTGGCCATGTCCTGCCTGTGTATGCCACAGAGGAAAATAATGGCTTCTTCACCCTGAGAAACAGTGATGAGTTCAGGAACCTTGGATCGAACCCAATTCCTGGTATAGTTTCTATTATCAAACCGATTAACACAACTGTATATGATTAGAAGGTATTACTGTTATTAAAGGAAATCTGTCAGCACCCGACCCAACTGTATGCGATAGGTGGTATTAGGCTGGGTTCACACTGCATTTTTGTTGTCCATTTAATGGATCAGTTTTTTCATTATTACTAGTATTATTACTACCATTATTTAAAGGGAACCTGTCACCCCCCGTGCTGGGGTGAAGGCCGCCTGACCCCCGCTGAGACCCTTAGGTTCCCTGAAAAAAATAAAAAATGTGGTCAACGACATTTTTTGTGAACGTTAAAAAAAACATGTTTTGATTCGTGTCTTCATCAGTTTGTTTAAAACAAAAATAGAAGTCAATTGAAAATGGATCAAAACAGATGTACACAAAACAGATCCGTTAAGCGGACAGCAAAAACACAATGTGAATGCAGCCTTACATCAGTCAGCAGGTTCCCTGTGGCTATTCTGTCGGTGGAGGAGGGAGCACTACAATATCAATTCTCTATAATTAAGAGTCAAAGAGGAGTCAGGGTGAGGCGGTGGCTCTGTACTCCGGCAGCCTCACCACTCCTTACTCCTCCATGAATATTCTGCCCGGCCTCCTGCAGGATGGCGCCATCTTCCTGGTCTGCGCATGCGCTAAAGATGTCAACAATGATGGAGATGCTGGTGACATCAGCAGCGCATGCACAAACCAGAAAGATGGCGCCGTTATGGAGAAGAAGGAGGAGGAAGGAGTGGTGAGGCTGCCAGAGTACAGAGCCACTGCCTCACTGTGACCCCTCTTTGACTCTTAAAGGAGAAGTCTGGGGAATATTGTATTGCCCCCAAAAGTTACACAAATCCCCCAGTATACACTTATTATGGGAAATGAACATAAAGTGCTTTTTTCCATGCACTTACTACTGTATCAAGGCTTCACTTCCTGGATAACATGGTGATGTCACTTCCTGGATAACATGGTGATGTCACTTACTGGATAACATGGTGATGTCACTTCCTGGATAACATAGGGATGTCACTTCCTGGATAACATGGGGATGTCACTTCCTGGATAATATGGTGATGTCACGACCCGACTCCCAGAGCTGTGCGGGCTGTGGCTGCTGGAGAGGATGATGGTAGAGGGATGCTCAGTTTCCCTCCAGTGCCCTGTGTCCCTTAGTGTCCCCCTGCCATCATCCTCTCCAGCAGCCACAGCCCGCACAGCTCTGGAAGTCGGGTCGTGACATCACCATGTTATCCAGGAAGTAACATCACCATGTTATCCAGGAAGTGACATCACCATGTTATCCAGGAAGTGACATCACCATGTTATCCAGGAAGTGACATCACTGTGTTATCCAGGAAGTGAAGCCTTGATGCTGTAGTAAGTGCAGGAGAAAAAGCACTTTATAAGCATTTCCCGTAATAAGTCTATATTGGGGATTTGTATAACTTTTGGGGGCCAATACAATACTTTAATAAAAATTTTCGTCGGATTTCTCCTTTAATTACAGATAGAAAGTTGATATTGTACAGCACCTCCCTCCATCGACAGAATAAGCGCAGGTAACCTCCTGACTGATGCATTATCACCTGCGTCGGGTCCGGGTGCTGACATTCCCTATAACATCTATCTACAGAAAAGTCCTTGAAGTACAGCGGCACTACCCATCCCAATAGCAGGCCCCTCATCCTCTGTCAGCCGTCCACTGTTCACGCCCTCGGCCTTATTGATGTGAATAATAACCCAGCGGTGAGTGCCGGTAACCTTCTTCTTGCTGGATATTTACTGTGATTAAGCTGTTACTATTCTTAAAGGGGTTGTTCATGATTAGAAAAATGTAGTTGTTTCCTTCTACAAACAGTGCCATACCTGTCATCAGGTTGTGCGTGGTACTACACCTTGGTTCTGTCCTCTTCTGTAGATCTATACTGCAGTACCACACACAAAGGATGAGGGATGCTATGACATCTACTATATTTTTCTAATCCTGGATGTCCCCTTTAACTATAAGTTTATATCGATCATTTACTATTATTGATGATCTAACTATAGATGCCTTACTGAAACAACCCCTTTAAGCCACTGGCGATGCATGATGGGAGTTGTAGTTTTGCAGCAGCAGCAGTTCTGTGCTGTCTCCTTCCCTCTGCATTGTCTGACACGGTCCGCTAGGGGGAGCTCCATCTCTGGGCGCCGCTGCTCTGCATTCTTCTCTCTCTCCAGCCCACATCAGCGCGTCACACGGCTAAAGCCCGCCCCTTTCCTGTTTCTCTCACGTGTACGTAGCCCCGCCCCATGCGTGACGTCAGGCCGCCCGTGGTTGGCGCGCTGGGTACAGAATGGCGGCGGTGCTGGAGCTGCTGCTGCAGGAGCGGGTGACGGTGGACGCAGTGCTGCGCTGGGTGACACACACACCGCAGGTAGAGCGCCCCGCCCTGGCCGTGCCCGGAACTGTCACCTATGTGCTGCCCTCTGGCACTGCGTTATGTGGGAACTGTGAGAAGTTGTGTGATAGCTGAGTGCCAGTGCCGGCTCCACAGATACATGAGGAGATGTGTGTCCTGAGGGGGCAGTGCCGAAGCTGTGCCCGGGCCCTACACTGGCACCGTACCCTATGTCCCCTGTCAGCCAGTACGGGGCCCCTGTAACCTATGTCAGCTGGTGTGGGGCCCCTATAACCTATGTCCACTGTCAGCTGGTGTGGGGCCCCTATAACCTATGTCCACTGTCAGCTGGTGTGGGGCCCCTATAACCTATGTCCACTGTCAGCTGGTGTGGGGCCCCTGTAACCTATGTCCCCTGTCAGCTGGTGTGGGGCCCCTGTAACCTATGTCAGCTGGTGTGGGGCCCCTATAACCTATGTCCACTGTCAGCTGGTGTGGGGCCCCTATAACCTATGTCCACTGTCAGCTGGTGTGGGGCCCCTGTAACCTATGTCCCCTGTCAGCTGGTGTGGGGCCCCTGTAACCTATGTCCACTGTCAGCTGGTATGGGGCCCCTATAACCTATGTCAGCTGGTATGGGGCCCCTATAACCTATGTCCCCGGTCAGCTGGTGTGGGGCCCCTGTAACCTATGTCAGCTGGTGTGGGGCCCCTATAACCTATGTCCCCGGTCAGCTGGTGTGGGGCCCCTGTAACCTATGTCCCCTGTCAGCTGGTGTGGGGCCCCTATAACCTATGTCCCCTGTCAGCAGGTCAGTCAGCAAGTCAGTGAATGTGAACTACTACCCCCACACATCCCCAGCATTGTCCATAATATACTACTACTACCCCCACACATCCCCAGCATTGTATATAATATACTACTACTACCCCCACACATCCCCAGCATTGTATATAATATACTACTACTACCCCCACACATCCCCAGCATTGACCATAATATACTACTACTACCCCCACACATCCCCAGCATTGTCCATAATATACTACTACTACCCCCACACATCTCCAGCATTGTATATAATATACTACTACTACCCCCACACATCCCCAGCATTGACCATAATATACTACTACTACCCCCACACATCCCCAGCATTGTCCATAATATACTACTACCCCCACACATCCCCAGCATTGTCCATTATATACTACTACTACCCCCACACATCCCCAGCATTGTATATAATATACTACTACTACCCCCACACATCCCCAGCATTGTATATAATATACTACTACCCCCACACATCCCCAGCATTGTATATAATATACTACTACTACCCCCACACATCCCCAGCATTGTATATAATATACTACTACTACCCCCACACATCCCCAGCATTGTATATAATATACTACTACTACCCCCACACATCCCCAGCATTGTATATAATATACTACTACTACCCCCACACATCCCCAGCATTGTATATAATATACTACTACTACCCCCACACATCTCCAGCATTGTCCATAATATACTACTACTACCCCCCCCCACATCCCCAGCATTGTATATAATATACTACTACCCCCCACACATCCCCAGCATTGTATATAATATACTACTACTACTACCCCCACACATCCCCAGCATTGTATATAATATACTACTACTACTACCCCCACACATCCCCAGCATTGTATATAATATACTACTACTACCCCCACACATCCCCAGCATTGTATATAATATACTACTACTACCCCCACACATCCCCAGCATTGTCCATAATATACTACTACTACCCCCCCCCCCACATCCCCAGCATTGTATATAATATACTACTACCCCCACACATCCCCAGCATTGTATATAATATACTACTACTACCCCCACACATCCCCAGCATTGTATATAATATACTACTACTACTACCCCCACACATCCCCAGCATTGTATATAATATACTACTACCCCCACACATCCCCAGCATTGTCCATAATATACTACTACTACCCCCACACATCCCCAGCATTGTCCATAATATACTACTACTACCCCCACACATCTCCAGCATTGTCCATAATATACTACTACTACCCCCACACATCCCCAGCATTGTATATAATATACTACTACTACCCCCACACATCCCCAGCATTGTCCATAATATACTACTACTACCCCCACACATCCCCAGCATTGTATATAATATACTACTACTACCCCCACACATCCCCAGCATTGTATATAATATACTACTACTACCCCCACACATCCCCAGCATTGTATATAATATACTACTACTACCCCCACACATCCCCAGCATTGACCATAATATACTACTACTACCCCCACACATCCCCAGCATTGTCCATAATATACTACTACCCCCACACATCCCCAGCATTGTCCATTATATACTACTACTACCCCCACACATCCCCAGCATTGTATATAATATACTACTACTACCCCCACACATCCCCAGCATTGTATATAATATACTACTACCCCCACACATCCCCAGCATTGTATATAATATACTACTACTACCCCCACACATCCCCAGCATTGTATATAATATACTACTACTACCCCCACACATCCCCAGCATTGTATATAATATACTACTACTACCCCCACACATCCCCAGCATTGTATATAATATACTACTACTACCCCCACACATCCCCAGCATTGTATATAATATACTACTACTACCCCCACACATCTCCAGCATTGTCCATAATATACTACTACTACCCCCACACATCCCCAGCATTGTATATAATATACTACTACTACCCCCACACATCCCCAGCATTGTATATAATATACTACTACTACTACCCCCACACATCCCCAGCATTGTATATAATATACTACTACCCCCACACATCCCCAGCATTGTCCATAATATACTACTACTACCCCCACACATCCCCAGCATTGTCCATAATATACTACTACTACCCCCACACATCTCCAGCATTGTCCATAATATACTACTACTACCCCCACACATCCCCAGCATTGTATATAATATACTACTACTACCCCCACACATCCCCAGCATTGTCCATAATATACTACTACTACCCCCACACATCCCCAGCATTGTATATAATATACTACTACTACCCCCACACATCCCCAGCATTGTATATAATATACTACTACTACCCCCACACATCCCCAGCATTGTCCATAATATACTACTACTACCCCCACACATCCCCAGCATTGTCCATAATATACTACTACCCCCACACATCCCCAGCATTGTATATAATATACTACTACCCCCACACATCCCCAGCATTGTATATAATATACTACTACTACCCCCACACATCCCCAGCATTGTCCATAATATACTACTACCCCCACACATCCCCAGCATTGTATATAATATACTACTACTACCCCCACACATCCCCAGCATTGTATATAATATACTACTACTACCCCCACACATCCCCAGCATTGTATATAATATACTACTACTACCCCCACACATCCCCAGCATTGTATATAATATACTACTACTACCCCCACACATCCCCAGCATTGTATATAATATACTACTACTACCCCCACACATCCCCAACATTGTATATAATATACTACTACTACCCCCACACATCCCCAGCATTGTATATAATATACTACTACTACCCCCACACATCTCCAGCATTGTATATAATATACTACTACTACCCCCACACATCCCCAGCATTGTCCATATTATACTACTACCCCCACACATCCCCAGCATTGTATATAATATACTACTACTACCCCCACACATCCCCAGCATTGTCCATAATATACTACTACCCCCACACATCCCCAGCATTGTCCATATTATACTACTACCCCCACACATCTCCAGCATTGTATATAATATACTACTACTACCCCCACACATCCCCAGCATTGTCCATATTATACTACTACCCCCACACATCCCCAACATTGTATATAATATACTACTACTACCCCCACACATCTCCAGCATTGTATATAATATACTACTACTACCCCCACACATCCCCAGCATTGTCCATATTATACTACTACCCCCACACATCCCCAGCATTGTATATAATATACTACTACTACCCCCACACATCTCCAGCATTGTCCATAATATAATAGAAGGTATTCCGGCACTTTAAAAAGTTTTATGTTTTGCTGCCCTTATATACAACATAATAAACCTCTTATCTTTACCTCGCCATGCTGCCCTGCTCCCTGCAGTGTCTCCGGGTCCCCTGCCAAACACTCTGGCTGCCACTTGTGAGTGACAGCCTTGTCAGCCAGGCACTGGCCATACGCTATCCTATCTGGCCATAGGCCATCCTATCTCGGTCAGGGATTGGTTTAGCAGGCTGTCACTCACGAGACAAGTTGAAATGGCAGCAAGGCACCTGTACCCTGTTAATCTTGGGATAGCTGACAGTGTCGCTCGCAGGTCACACAGGTAAAAAAACAATAAAGCTGCCATACTTACCTGTCCATGCTCCTCCCGATGCTCTCCGACTCCGGTCTCATGCTCAGTGACTGCGTACTTAGCCAATCAGAGACTGCAGCAGGACAGCGCAGACACTGAGTGGGGGCCGGAGAGCATCGGGAGGAGCATGGACAGGTAAGTATGGCAGCTTTATTGTTTTTTTTACTGTAGAAGTACCTTTAAACTGTTTCTGAGCTACTGGTATCATAGTGCAAACATTTAAAGAGCACCCCGAGCTGCTCAGTCCAGTATTGTACCCCAATGCTCGATCTAGCACTATGTTCGACCAAGCATGCTCACTCACCACTAATGACAAAATGTGAAAAAAGTGAAAGGGTCTGAAGACTTCCTGAATACACTGTATGTTCCCGGTCTGAAGACTTCCTGAATACACTGTATGTTCCCGGTCTGAAGACTTCCTGAATACACTGTATGTTCCCGGTCTGAAGACTTCCTGAATACACTGTATGTTCCCGGTCTGAAGACTTCCTGAATACACTGTATGTTCCCGGTCTGAAGACTTCCTGAATACACTGTATGTTCCCGGTCTGAAGACTTCCTGAATACATTGTATGTTCCCGGTCTGAAGACTTCCTGAATACATTGTATGTTCCTGGCCATAATTACATTCTCTTAGGCCCTTTGTACAGAGGCCCACAGGTGAGGCCCGACCAATAATGCCGCAGGGTCCCACGAACGATCACTGGATTGTTCAGGTGGCCCAAGGGGTTTATCACTGTTGGCCAACCTAACCTCAGTTTGTGCCCCCTTTTTCTTGTTTTTTGTTCCTTACTTGTAAACCTTACCCGTCTCCTAGATCTGGTAAAGATTCATGTCCTATCCTATTGATTTGCTGTAAACATTCTGGGGTAACCCCGTTATGGACACCCTACTAGAGTCCTTCAGTGTAACACTGCCTTTTTGTTGATAGGAGAGCCGCGTTGACCCTGCTCTTGCCTCATTTCACCTGCTTCGGAAAGACTTTGTTCCCTTTCTGCTCAACTTCCTGCGTGAACAGACCAGTCAGATCCTGAGCAATGGGCCGTCTACTCCGGCCAAGACGCCAAACTCAAAGACTGCTGCCAAAGCCGTGAGCCTTAGCAGCCAACGCCCCGTCCCGGAGAGGAGGACCGGCAGCTCGTCCGCACATCGCGGAAGCAGAATTCAGCTGTTTGCACAAACCCCCAATAGTTCCGGCGCTTCGGATAAATGTTTTCCATCCCCGGACTCCGCATCCAGTGACTCTTCTTTTATGACCAGGTCTAACTTTAGTAGAACGTCTTTTCAGACCAGTCCGAACTCAAGTGGCAGCCCGGCCCAGCACCACGGCGAGAAGAGGTCGGCACAAAAACCAAGTCTTGGGAACTTTTTGGTGCTTACTCCAGAAGGACACACCACTAGACGAGGCAAAAAAAAGAACAATCCGTCCAATCGCTATTCCTCCAAAGACCCAAGCAGACGATCCTTGGAAGATGAGGCAGTGGGGGAGAACAGTCCGTGGAGTATACAGAGGAAGACGCAAGGGTGTACCAATACGAGCGCCTCACCCGCTAATGCTCAGCTAAATCTGAACAACTTGGAAGAGTTTCCTCCTATGGGAGCTTTCTGTGAGTCTGCAAGGTAAGAAGATGAGGACAAGGCAAAGAGTCCATCTATGGTTTATATGGACAACGCATAATCTGAACGTTCAGCTATCGAAGGTGTATGCTACAATGGTTTATGATCTCTTCTCCAGATCTGCCATCGATATTAGATTGGTTGGAGTCTTGATGTCTCTTGATCAGCTGTTCGAGGGGCTGCATTGCAGTCTCTTCGATGTTTACTTGTAGTCCTCATACTTTTACTAGTGGTGGTGCTAGGGACTGCAGCATTGTCCTAGTCAAGCGAGCTGGGCAATGTTGCAGCTTCTTGCACCAGCACTACCAAAAAGTATTGCTATTGAAGCAAGGAGTGTGCAAGTAAACACCGACACGGCCGTGACACTCGTGTGAGCACTGCCGTACCTTCAAAGAGACAATTGGTTTGAGAACTGGGAGTTAAACTAATATTGATTTCTACAAGCTAAGTTAACCTATTTAAAGGGGTAGTCCATCAGCCAAAAAATTCAATTAAAAAAATTGGCAGAGATTTGTAATTTAATTCTATTAAATAAACTCCAGTCTTCCAGTACTTATTAGCTGCTGTATGTTCTGCAGTAAGGGGTGTTTTCTGTCCAATCTGACACAGTTTTCTTTGCTGCCACCTCTGTCCATGTCAGGAACTGTCCAGAGCAGCAGCAAATCTCCATAGAAAACCTCTCCTGCTCTCCAGACTGGAAAGAACACATCACTTCCTGCAGGATAGATAAGTACTGGAAGACTGGAGATTTTTTAATAGAAGCAAGTTACAAATTTCTGGCACGTTCTGGCACCAGTTGATTTAAAAGAATGTTTCCCCTTTAAGACAACTCATTGCATGCAGTTAGGTAATGCGTGAGGTTACACACTGGTAGTCCTGACGCCAGTGCCCCAAACCACCTAATTCGCATAGGTAACAAAAACAATACAGAGGATCAAGGTAAGGAAACTACCTTCATACTCAGCACCCCGTGCACTATGGGGACATATCTGCAGGTTAGATGCGTCTAACATACTGATAGTTTCCCTTTAAATAACACTAGCAGGTAGCATAACTTTGCACCTATACAATATTGCATGCAATTTAATCCTATCCTATAGATACAACATTCTCATGCTGGGATCGTGAATTTTTGTACATACGCATTCATTTAAAGCGGTATATCTATCCAGACCATTAATGGGGTATCCATGGGCTTCATATCCTGAATCAGGAGATATAAACTTTTGTAGTTTTATGCAAAAATAGGAGATTCTCCTAACTAACGCCCCTATGTCTGCATGTTAGCGCCTGTCCGTGAATGTTGCTGGCCATGTTTTTCCTGTACGTTGTTGTGCGGATTGTAGAATGACCGTCGGGCTTAAGGTGAGTGAGGTCGAGATTAACATTATAACCGTTTGCTTTGCTCAGTAAAACAAAACCATCGCGAAGGATCAATCCTACACCGATCAATGATGTCCACTCCAAGTCAAGACTCTGCTTCACCTCCACACCAATCGCTGCATCCAGCATGGGACCCAGCCGCCTGGGGATGGAGGTATTTACCAGTGTTCAGGAAGGCGTCTGCACCCCGTATACAGGAAGTTTGCGCGAAGAGAGGGAAATACTGCGCCAAGAAAGGTATTACTATTTCCATTAAAGATCGAGGCTGGGTTCTCACGGCGTTTTTGCAATCTGTTTTCTTTTTCATTTGTTTTATGCAAAAAAGGATGAAAAAAACAGATACTATTGTGTGCATCTGTTTTTATCCGTTTTTCCATAGACTTCATTTGTAAAGGGAGACAGAAGATAGCAGGATGATGCGCTGTGCAGGGCTGCCTTTTCTCCTCTCCTTGCTCACGTATCCCCCTCGACCCCTCCCCTCTTCATAGCGCATAATGGGCACAGAAATGCTGCTTCTTCTGAACGGGGGGAGGAGGCTGCAAAACAGCTTTTTGAGAACAGAAGGAAACTCTTTTGCTTATTAAAACCTATTATAGAGTTTCTTAAATCGCTTATTAAGGTGACCTGAGCGTATTGAAATCTGTTTAACCTTCTATTTTGTCCTTAATTTTATAGGTCCAAACTATTACAGCAAACGTCATCTCCGGTTGTGTTAGATCCCATCACTCCCACCAAACAGTACAGCAGAAACACAAGTGTTCCAGCGGACATTGTATCCTATGCTGATCCTGACAAAGTGTCAAGTAAAAAACACCTGAAGGTCCTTGCAGAGCTTTATTCTGCTTGTATAACAGGTACTTTCCCCTCAATGTCTCTAACTAGAGATGAGCGAACCTTGAGCGCACTCTGGTTAGTCAGAACTCAAGCATGTAGCATTTGATAACCAGTGGGTGAAGAAGTTGGATGCAGCCCTAGGGAGTCCTGGAAAACATGGATATGGCCTATGGCCCGTGGCTCTGTCCATATTTTCCAGCACTCCCTACGGCTGCATCCAACTACTTCGACCACCGGTATTCAAATGCTGAAAGATCATCATGCTCCATTTACGCTTATCTCCAGTAGCTACATAATAATTGGCTGTTCTCTATCTTATGTTCTTATTTCATTATGTTTCTTTAGAAAATCTAGTGCCAAATATATTTCTGGAGCTGTTTTTTGTCCTGCAATTGCTCACATCCAGGGGATCATGTGGGACAGATGACAGGGACTGTGAGCTGGGGATCAAACGAGGTCTTAAAGGTAAGTGACAATACACCGGTGTATTAAAGGGGCTATCGGAGATTACAAAAACATAGCTGCTTTCCTTAAAAAAACAGCGCCAATCTTGTCCCCAGATTAAGTGTGGTATTACAGCTTAGTTCCACTGAAGTCAATGGAGGAGACAAGTTGTACACAGTGTGGACAGGGCTGGTGATGTTTTTGGAAGCAACAGCTATGCTTTTCTGGTCCTGGATAACCCTTATAAGAGGTTTTCCGGCCATGCCCGGGAGCGGGTGAGTGAAAAAAGTAACACATACTTACCTTCCTGACTCCCATGCTGCAGCCTGTACTCCGCTGCTCCTGTCCCTGATGTGCGTCCGCTCCTGGGTTCTGAGACGTGACATAGCAAACCTCCTCAGCCATTCAGCATCTGTAATGATGTCACTGAATGGCAAAATCTCTTATTAACCATCTAAGAGCAGCATAAGCCTGAGAACCCAGAGTAATACTGTTATACTGTGTGTGTTTTACCTAAAACTATGTTCTCCTCTTCCTCTTCTTTTTCAGATGTTGTGGATCAGCAGCACTTTCAGACTGTGCACAATTGTGTTTATTTTGCCATTTTGGTCCTCGATTTTCAGTTCGTGTGAGTTACTTAGATTTTTTTTAAAGTCACTAGTATTTGAATGTCTTGTCATTTCTTTTAAAAAATACTTCCATGTTACATATTTAATAGGCTTATAGATGTTTAGGCTCAGTTTACACTATGAGCCCCCCCCCCCACCAGGGGCACCGTGCTGGCAGAAGAAAGGTCGTCTGGGATGAGGTGAGTATCCTTTTACAGCTTGCTCCCTCCCTTCTCTGTACGGTTTCCTCTGTCGGGGAGAGACCGTACTCCCAACAGGTTGTTTTACCTACTGGAGCCTCAATATTTTCTCCTTGATGCTGTGGGTAGCCCCGGCCCAGCTGTTTCCTTGCCCCATTCTTTCTGTGAGGGATCTGGCCTCCCTCTCCTACACCTGTGGGGTCTTAAGCAGGCCTGGCATCATCCTTTTCCTGTCTCTGTACATTGGAGACTGTCTTCCGTGAGTTCGCCCTGTTTGCTTTCTTCCCGCATGCACACTGCTTCCCGAGTGTTTTCCAGGACCTGAGACGTCTCCATGTTTGGCCTGGGTCCTGCGTATTAGTCCCACCTTTTTATTTTGACGTGCTCTCCCTGCTGGGCTCCCCCCCTACCTGGTGCACAGAAGCGTCTCTGCTCCCCCCACGGGCCTCTGGTTGGCTTCACACCTGGTAAGTTTCCCTGTGGAGACTTTTTCTGGGCTCTCAAAGTATTTTTTTTCTCTTCTTCCTCTGTGTACAGCCACCCAGCTTTCTCAGACAACACTGGCCATATTTTTACAGCTCTCCTGTATCAATCACTCAGCTTTCCCCGGTGCAGGCCTTTTTTCCCCCATGTGTTAAGTGGCTGGGGAGAGCTTCAGCTAGCCCCTGCCACCTGCTCAGGAACCCCGACCAAACCAGGAGACTGTGGCGCCCACTCCAGCTTTGGCACTTTACCTCTGCCAGTCTGTTTGCAAGATGGCTAAGCTCTCCCAGTGTGTGGCAGCCGCCCTAGACCGTCTGTCCTCGCCTACAGCTGCAGCTGTTTCTCTCACTTCCCAAAGCCTTCCAGTAGTTGCCACTAAATGTCCTTGGACACCTTCCTCTTATTCCTCTTCTGGCTCTCTGGGAAACATTGTGGTCCCCATACCTGAGTCACCTTTGCCTAGGGGCTCCTTGTGATCCTTCTTGCCCAGGCTTAGACTCCATATCATATCCTGAAGACGTCTTCTATGATTGGCAGTTTGGTATCTGCTATCCGAGACACGTTTCAGTTCAAGGTTTTATGGAACCCCGATCCCTTTGGGTAAAGTTTTTTTCTTTCACAGAAACGCCTGGCATGTTTGGAACACTCTTCCCAACCCCAGAGAGTTAGTGGATTTGTTCACTAAGAACTGAAAGGCCCCGGATAAGAGGTTCTCTAAGCCCAAACGTATGGCTGTTCTCTATCTTTTCCTTCCGGAGCGAGCAAGTCTCATTCTGGTCAGCCTCCCTTTCCGTTAATCTCCCAGTCTCGTCATTTCAATTGGTGCGCCCCCCCCCCCCCCCTCCTTACCGTCCTTCCTTCCCCCCTTTCTGGGATGTGAACCTTGGTTTAGAAGCACTTCAGCCATCACCATCCTAGCCCCTCTGGGTTGTTCCTATTGCTATTCTTGCAATGCTATATCTTTCAAGGATGGCACCCTTCTGTCATTTGGACTCTTTCTTCTTTATTCCAGAGGGGCATCATAAAAGACTAGATGCATCTAAGGTGAGACTCGCCTGCTGGTTAAACTGCACCATCTCAGAGGCTTACCACAGTAAGGGTAACGTTCCCCCTTCCTGAGTCACGGCTCACTCCACCTGCTTGGTGGGGGCCTCCTGGGAAATTCGTAATTTAAGTCTATAGTTTTGATATCTCTGCATCTTGGGCGGCAAAGTCTTGCAGACAGTATTGGCTCATTCTCTTTAGCTCCTGTTATTTTCTCCTCCACCCCAGGGACTGCTTTTGGACGTCCTGTGGTAACTGTTCGATTATTGCATAAGGCTGGGTTCACACCGCGTTTTTGCAATCCATTTTTTCTATCCGTTTTTTGCAAAAAAAAGCGGATGAAAACAAACAGATGCATTTGTTGCGTATTTCCATTGACTTCCATTGTAAAAAAAACAAACAAACAGATCAAAACAGATCCTTTTTTTTTTAACGGACACAAAAGTAGTGTCAGCTACGTTTTTGTGTCCATCAAAAAAACGGAACTGTTTTGATCCATTTTTTTTTTACAATGGAAGTCAATGGAAAAATGGATCAAAACAGTTCCGTTTTTTTGATAGACACAAAAACGTAGCTGACACTACTTTTGTGTCCGTTAAAAAAAAAAGGATCTGTTTTGATCTGTTTGTTTGTTCAATCTGTTTGTTTGATCAAAACGGTTCCTTTTTTTTTTTTGATGGACACAAAAACATAGCTGACACTACTTTTGTAGTGCAAAAAAACGGATGAAAAAAACGGATTGCAAAAACGCAGTGTGAACTCAGCCTAAGAATAATGGGATTGCTGTAAATAAGAGGATTTTTTTGTACTCACCGTAAAATCCCTTTCTTGTGGCTTCATTGGGGGACACAGCACCAGTGGGTATAGGCTACTGCCACTAGGAGGCGACACTAGACAGAAGAAGAAGTGACTCCGCCTGGCAGGCTATACCCCTCCTACAGGCACCAGGCTAACTCAGTTTAGTCACAAGCAGTAGAAAATAGTAACAAAAAACAGGCAAAAAAACAGACTGGTCCCGGGAACGAAAACCCCAAGAACAGAACAAGCCCCGGGAGCACAACCTCAAACAGGGTGGGAGCTGTGTCCCCCAATGAAGCCACAAGAAAGGGATTTTACGGTGAGTACAAAAAAATCCTCTTTTCTTGTGCCTGTCATTGGGGGACACAGCACCAGTGGGACGTACAAAAGCAGTCCCAGAGGGTGGGGAAAGATTACAATCCCCATACGGTCCGCCTAACGCACAGCGGCCTGTAGAACCTTGCGGCCCAGACTGGCGTCAGAGGAAGCCAGGATATGGACCTGATAAAACTTTGAAAAAGTGTGGACTGAAGACCAGGTGGCGGCCTTGCAGACCTGGGACACTGAAGCCTGATGGCGGACCGCCCAAGAGGCCCCCACAGCCCGAGTAGAATGAGCGGTGACCCGAAAGGGAGGAGCCCTGCCACGAACGCGGTAGGCCTCTGCGATGGCTGCCTTGATCCAACGCCCAATGGTGGTCTTGGAAGCCGCCAGTCCCTTGCGCGGACCCGACAGGACCACAAACAAGGAATCCGAGCGGCGAAAGGAAGCAGTGACGGACAAGTAGATCCGTATGGCCCGGACAAGGTCCAAACAATGCAGGGACCGTTCCCTAGGATGGGAGGGCGCAGGGCAAAAAGAGGGGAGAATGATGTCCTCATTAAGGTGGAATGCAGACACGACCTTCGGCAGGAAGGAAGGAAGAGGACGAAGCACCACCTTGTCCTCGTGAAGGACCAGATAAGGGGAGCGACAAGAGAGCGCTGCCAGTTCAGACACCCTACGGATGGAGGTAATCGCCACCAGGAAGGCGACTTTCCAAGAAAGGAAACAAAGAGACACCTCACAAAGAGGCTCAAAGGGAGGACCTTGTAGAACCTCGAGGACTAAATTAAGATCCCAGGGCTCTAAAGGCTGTCGAAAAGGAGGGGCCAAATGGACCACCCCCTGAAGAAAGGTCTTCACCTGAGGGCGGAAGGCCAGAGCCCGCTGAAAAAGAACAGACAGGGCGGAAATCTGCGAACGCAAGGTGGAATGACTGAGGCCTTTATCCAGCCCGGATTGTAAAAAGGAAAGAATCGGGCGTGGAACACACCAAGGGGTGAAAATTATTCTGTTCGCACCAAGAAAAGAAGGCCTTCCACACGCGATGGTAGATCCGAGCTGACTGAGGCTTACGGGCCTTAAGCATGGTTTGGATGACTGGTTCCGAGAACCCACGAAACCTCAATACCGCGGCTTCAACAGCCACGCCGTTAAACTCAGCTGAGGTAAATTGGGGTGGAATATTGGCCCTTGTGAAAGGAGGTCGGCCCGCAGGGGAAGCCGCCAGGGGGCGTCGGCCAGGAGGTGCACTACGTCGGCGTACCAGGATCGGCGCGGCCAGTCTGGAGCGACAAGAATGGCGGAAACGCCGAGTGCCTTGAAGCGCTTCAGGACTCGTGGGAGAATGGGCAGAGGAGGAAAGGCGTAAACCAGGGAGAACTGCTCCCATGGGGTCACCAAGGCGTCGACCGCGAACGCGCAAGGATCCCGGGCTCGAGTCACATAGATGGGGAGTTTGTGGTTCAGCCTGGAGGCGAAGAGATCTACGTCTGGGAATCCCCACCGCCGGCAGATTTGAAGAAACACCTCGGGATGTAGAGCCCATTCGCCCTGATCCAGTCTTTCGCGGCTGAGGTAGTCCGCCGCCCAGTTGTCCACCCCGGGAATGTGGACTGCCGAGAGGGCTGGAACAAAACGCTCCGCCCAATGGAGAATGCGAGCGGCCTCGGTCATGACAGAGCGGCTCCTGGTGCCGCCTTGACGGTTCAGATAAGCAACGGCGGTGACGTTGTCGGTCTGGACACGGACCGGGTAACCCCTCAGGAGATCGGTCCACTGAGACAGGGCGAGAAAGATGGCCCGGAGCTCCAGGATATTGATGTGAAGCCGAGCCTCCATCGGCGACCAAGAGCCCTGAGCTGTGTGGCTCCCGAAGACAGCCCCCCACCCGGACAGGCTGGCATCCGTAGAGACGACCAGCCAATTGAGGGGGAGGAACGAGCGGCGGAGGAGGACCACCGGAGACGTCAACCACCAAAGAAGCTCCCTGCGAACAGCAGGGGACAGGAGGATCTTCTTGTGGAGAGACAGAGGGGACCTGTCCCATTGAGACAGAATCGCCCGCTGCAGAGGGCGCGAATGAAACTGAGCGAAGGGGATCGCCTCGAAGGAGGAGACCATCTTGCCCAGGACTCGCATGCAAAGGCGAATCGAACAGGGGGCGCCCGAGCGGAGCAGAGAGACTGCCGAGCGCAGGGAGGCAACTTTGTTGGGAGGAAGGAGGACACGGGCCGACTCGGTGTTGAATAGCATCCCGAGAAACTCCATAGAGCGGGAGGGAAGTAGGGAAGATTTTCGGTAATTGATCACCCAACCGAAATTGGTCAAGAGATCGAGTGTGATCTGGAGGCTGGACAAAGTGTCCTGTTTGGAGCGGCCCTTTACCAAGAGGTCGTCCAGGTATGGCAGGACAGCCACCCCCTTTGACCGAAGCAGAGCCATCAAAGGTGCAAGGATCTTTGTAAAGACCCGAGGCGCCGTGGCGAGCCCGAAGGGCAGGGCAACGAACTGGAAATGTCCAGAACCGACGGCGAAACGTAGGAAACGTTGATGACTGGCTGCGATGGGAACATGCAGATAGGCGTCGCGGATGTCTATAGATGCAAGAAATTCGTCCTGCTCTAGAGACGCGACCACCGACCGCAAGGATTCCATGCGGAACCGCCGAAGGCGAACGAACCTGTTCAGCCGTTTCAAATCCAGGATAGGACGGACCGAGCCGTCCTTTTTGGGGACTGTGAACAGATTGGAATAGAATCCCTGGAAATGCTCGGAGGGAGGAACCGGGACCACAACTCCTTGAGCTAGGAGATTCTGAACCGCCCGAAAAAGCTCGGAAAGCCGCGCCGAAGAGCGTGGGAGATTTGACGGAAAAAAGCGAGGAGGCGGCATGGACGCAAACTCGATTTTGTATCCTGAAGACACCACCTCCCGTACCCACACATCGGGCACATGGGCGAGCCAAATCTCCTTGAAGGAGAGCAGACGACCCCCTACTTGAGGGAGAGACCCGACAGGGAAAGGACCATCAGGAAGAAGACTTGGGGGCAGGACCTTTAGAAGGGCGAGAACGGGGCTGCCAGGAGGGGCGGGGTTTGAAAGAGGGCTTCCTAGAAGGAGCTGGAGGCGCATCCTTAGCCGGGCGACGACGCGCCGGAGGCTCAAAGGAGCGGAAACGGCTGGAACGCCTGTGAGGCTGAGGGCGCCGGGACCGGTTTTGAGGGAGCAAGGAACTCTTCCCCCCTGTAGCGTCCGAGATTATTTTATCAAGCCGCTCCCCGAAAAGTCTGTTCCCTGCAAAGGGAAGAGAGGTCAGAGCCTTCTTGGAGGCGGCATCAGCTGACCAGCATTTTAACCAAACAGATCGTCGGATGGCTACAGAGTTAGCCAGGGACCGCGCAGACAAACGAGCAGCTTCCTGAGAAGCGTCGCACAAGTATTTGGACGCATGCAGAATCTGCGAGGCCAGAGGCAGGAGATCCTCGCGCGGGGTGTCCAGGGAGAGGTCATGGACTAACTGCCTGGCCCAAGAGGAACAAGCCTTGCTGACCCAGGATGCAGCAAAGGTAGGACGTAGGGCCGAACCGGCCGCAATAAAGACAGACTTCGAAAAAGCGTCGATTTTCTTGTCGACTGGGTCAGTGAGTGAAGCACCATCTGCCAGAGGCAGAGTAGTTGACTTGGAAAGTCGAGAAACCGGAGGGTCCACAGAGGGGGGCACTGTCCATGTAGTGACCAAGTCAGGGGAGAAGGGAAACAAGGCCTCGGCACGCTTAGAGGATGGAATCCGCCGGTCAGGGTGATTCCACTCCTTTGCTAGAAGATCTTCAAAATCCTTATGGTTGGGGAAAACCAAAGGCTGTCGCTTATGGCGACTGAAAGAGACTTCACTCCTGGAAGTAGAAGGGGACTCTTCTGCAATATGTAAGGTGTCCCGCACTGCACGGATCAAGGCCTGCACTGCAGAGGCCAGCTGATCCTCCCTGTCGGACTCTGAGGCAGAGTCAGAGGGGTCCCCCGAGGTGGCGGAGAGGGGTCGCTGGGAAGCGGAACCGCCTGCAGTGGATCTGTCCGGAGAAGGGTCTGAGGAACACCTAGAAGGTGACCGTGAGACAGAGAGTCTAGATCTCCTAGAAGGTGACCGTGAGACAGAGAGTCTAGATCTCTTATGAGACCGTCCTCTGGAAGGCGAGTCAGGAGATACCCTGGAGGGTCCCGCCGCTGGAGGCGCTTGGGAAGGCAACCGCTCAATGGCATGGATCATGACCTGGGACAGCTTAGAGAGGTCACCGATCGCCTGGGACAGGGATCTAGCCCACTCAGGGGAGGCTGCATCTGAACCTGCAGGGGAGGTCTCCTGGGAGGTGGCACTAGGGTTAAGGCATAGCAGACAGAGGGGGCCAGGCTGACCGCAGGGGAACTTTTTATTGCAGCGAGCACACGCAAAGTGTGTCGCCACAGCCGCAGGAGCGAGCTGCCTAGGGGGGTCGTCCCGGGGACCAGACATGGTAGCTAGGGCTGGTAGCCTGGAGAGTGGAGGAGGGGAATATCACCCACTGGGTGAGCCTACCCGACCCTGGAGCTGCTGCCGCACTGGATGCTGGAGCTGCACTGGATGCTGGAGCACGCTGGATGCTGTGGATTCTGAGCTGCTGCTGCTGTGCACAGGGAGCTGAGGCTGCTGTACTGGCAGGCAGAGAGAACAGCAGGTGGCCACAAGCTGCTGCGCTGCAGAGACGAGAGGAGGAAGGGAGGGGGCACAGGAAGGAGCAGGTGGGGGCTACAGGAGTAGCCAATAAGAGACAAGCTAGCGGCGGGAAGGGCCGAAAACGGGCGGGCGCTCCGCCCCCGTGACGTCACTCGTGTGCGCCGATGCGGCCTAGCTCCGGCAGAAGCCGGGGGCTAAATTTATGGGCAGGCCGGCGGCAGCGAGACGGCGGCGCGGAGCGCTGAAGAACGCGGCCGCCGGCAGAAAAGGAAGGGAGAAGAGCCCGGTAAACCCCCCGGTCGCCCCTATGGAGCTGCTGCATGTGGGCAGGAGCTCCAGAGACTCCCTCCACCCCCTCTCCCTGAAGAAAGAGGCCCGCACAGACCATCTTGCCCAGGGCCTCTGAGAGGGAGGCAGGGAGGGAGAGAGGCAGGGAGGGAGAGAGACAGGAGGGGAAGAGGCAGGGAAGGGGAGTAATTAGGTGCCCTGGTAGGATGACCCCCCCCCAGATTCCAAAGAGGGCTAAGGACAGGAATACTCACCTGTCCGGCGTCTTCAGGTGCGCGCAGGGTCACCCCTTCGGTCACCTCGCACCTTTGTGGGGGACCGGTATCCTGCCGCAGGGAGCGGGCGTTGGGGGACGGGTGACCGGCGCAGGGAAAAGAAACTTTCCATGCACCCTCAGGGGGAACTGCGTCTGATGTGGCAGCCCACGCCGACGGTCCCCCTGATAACCTAAAAGAAAAGAAAAAGAAATAAAAAATGGAGGTGCATGCACCTGTGTCTACCTCCTACGGACACTAGACTAAAACTGAGTTAGCCTGGTGCCTGTAGGAGGGGTATAGCCTGCCAGGCGGAGTCACTTCTTCTTCTGTCTAGTGTCGCCTCCTAGTGGCAGTAGCCTATACCCACTGGTGCTGTGTCCCCCAATGACAGGCACAAGAAAAATGTTTCTGATATAGAAGGAGAATTGCAAAATGTAGTTCTCTTCATATATTAATGTAATGTTTATTGAACGCTCGAGCACACAGTCTCCTGACTGCTGACTTGTAGACCCGTCATGGTGACGGTTGTGTCTGTGTATCTGCAGGGTTATCTCACTTCTGGATAAAAGCTCCTTGAAGCTCCTTGCTGAGAATGAACGTATTGGGACGTTTTCTCCTAGCTTGCAGGAACGACTCCTAGAAGCACACCGCAACAGTACCGGCAAGGTAAATACTGAACGGATTCCAGGTAACGTGTGTAGGCGTCCTGGGAATATTTCATGAAGCGTTCATGCCATAATGTAAATAGAAAATAATTCCCACTGGATACAAACTTTCATTACACCTAGTTTTAAAGGGGTAGTCCGGCAATTTATTTTTTTCCCTTCAACTCCTTCAATTAGATGATTGGCATGGAAGCTGGAAGTTAAACTAATATTGATGGTCTATTCAGAGGACCATTGATTTCTACAGGCTGAGTAACCTATTTAACGGGGTAATCCATTCTATAAAAAAAAAAAAATTGGTGCCAGAGATTTGGTAATTTACTTATATTAAAAATCTCCAGTCTTCCAGTACTTATCAGTTGCTGTATGTCCTGCTGGAAGTGGTGTATTCTTTCCAGTCTGACACAGTGCTCTCATCTGACACCTCTGTCAGTAACTGTCCAGAGCAGTAACATATCCCCCATAGAAAACTTCTCCTGCTCTCTTCACTGAAAACAATACACCACTTCCTGCAGGGCATACAGCAGCTGATAAGTACTGGAAGACTGGAGATTTTTTAATAGAAGTAAATTACACACCCCTGGCACAAATTGATTTGAAAGACATTTTTGCAGGTGTACCCCTTTAACTCGTATAACACATTATATACAGCATTATACAGAGATGTCTTTATTTTTCCAGGTATCCCTTCTACTTCCATCAACGCTGCATTCAGTGTCTTTCCAGCCAGAGACTGATAACCGTTCCAATTTTCCAAGTGATCGGTCATTCCATATCTTCAAGAAGCAGAGGTAATTGTTTTTTTTCTATGCACTTTTAAGTATCAGTATTGTGGTGTGGTTTTGGATTTCCTTTTTTGTTGTTTTTGCCTTCCCCGCATGCTTATACAAGATCAGAAGGCCTACACCGGTTATAAATAGGCATTACAGTGTACACCTTTTAGGGTGCGTTTACACAGATTTTTTAAGCCAAAGCCAGGAATGGATTTGAAACGAGGATAGATCCCTGTCTTTCCTTTATTACCTGTTCCCTGTTTATAGTCTGTTCCTGGCCTTGGCTTTAAAGATCTGTCAGATAAATCTCTCTGTGTAAACGCAGCAATAGTTGCAACCATTATTAATTGATCATTTCTTATTTCAGGGATATTTTCTATGAGCTGCTACGTGAGTGGGAAGATTGCCATGAGAAGACAGACTGGGACTTTGAGCGTGGTCTGGGGAATAAGATAAGGTATATTTTACAGATGACTAGTTAGTGCGCTTAAAGGGATTATACTAGTCGGCCCCTTTTTCCTTCTAGCATTACTTATTCTTTGTACTCCAACTCTCTCTTGTGAATTTTATCAGGCTCCGACTCCTGCTTCTTCATAAATTGCAAGTCAGACACCAAAGAAATTATTTATTACTCTGGTGTACAGTAAATCTGTCACAAAGAAACTCTGCTAGCAATGCCAGATACCTGTGATATTGAGGGGTCAACCATAGGGCCCTATTCCACGGGCCGATCAACGATGTAAATGAGCGCCGATCTGCTAGATCGTTTACTGGGCCTTTTCCACGGCCCGATGATCGTTTAGCAAGGGCTGCAGGGACATCGTTACCGATGTCCTTGCAGCATACATTACCTAGCAGGGCTTCTCCTCCGCTCCGTCTTTCTCCCACGATCATCGGCTGACCATTTTCTCTATTCCACGATTGACAATCGGCCGAATTGGGCTGATTCGGACGATTATCACTCCGTGGAATGGGCCCCATAGTGAGAGAGAGGGGTCAGACATAGGCCCAGATTTATCAGCTGTCAGCGTCCACGCTCCTGAATCATCACAGCCCCACAGGAACTACCCGCTCAGCCAGTCAGTGACTATAGCTGTGCCCTGCCTCACTCGCTAATTGGCTGAGTGAGCATTTCTGTGATATCTGGCCGTGATATCACAAGATTGGGAGTCCCGCAGGACACCATGAGTTGTGTTGCTGAATTGCGGGGCGACAGATAAATAGAACACCTTATGATCCCACCACCCCCTGGATTTTTCACTGTTGTCCAGAATACCCTTTTAATTTCTTCCTCTGTGTGTTTCTCTCTCTTTCACTCACACACACACACAGCCTGCTGCAGCCATAGCACACTGAAGGAAGACACACAATCTTCTCCCCGAGAGAAAACACCACGCAGAGGACAGAGGTTACTGCTACACTACTTATGTCTTCTCCTCTATATTACACAGGATATCTTCATATTATACTTCTGCTCATATACAGTCATCTCCCCCCACACAATAGACTCATCAATGACCCTCAATCTCTCCACGACCGCCCTCATCTAATAGGGCCAGTGCTTTGTTACTGAGATAAGGAGGAAGCTAAATGTGAGAGGGCTTTTCTGGTTGTTATAAACAATGGCCTTAGATTGATAGAACATAAACTATATGGATAAAGAAAATTCATACAAAAATGTAATAATATTTTGAAAGATTTATTTAAATCTGGAGTTGGAGTCAGTACATTTTTCCAAAACTAGCTACGACTCCAGAGCCCTGGTGCCAGGTATACAGGACACAGGCTCCATAAGAAGTCAATGATATCTTTCCCAGCAAACAATTGTGACGGCATTTACCATAGTGCTGTGTTAGGGATATTCTGTGTGAAACGTCACATATTTTACACTGAAATTCTAAGTGATTTTCCCACCGTGGTACATGATAGCAAAAGATATTGACGCATGGCTTTTTGTGTCAGCAGGATATATTTATTATACTATATTTATACTTTGGTGTCAGTTTTCCCCTTCCATCACTGATCTACTGGAGGAAAACGTTGACATTTTTGTTTTCTTTCAGGGCTATGATGTTCAATCTCTCTCTAGCCAGTAATCACAGTCACTTTGCAAGACTTTTTCAGAGGCAGCTTATTCAGGTAAAGTGTATGTGTATTTATGCCGATACCTATAACCTTAATGAGAGAAAATGGTTGTATAGCTGTACAGTAGTAGGTATGTTGCAGGGAAGTCCATATGTGTACGGCCAGCTTATGGCAAGTGCATGTACAGAATAAAGGAGGTTTTATATTCACAGCGCTCTGTGGATGAATGCACTCCTATTATGTGGATGAATAATCAGTACATTTTGACTGGAAAACTGAAAAGTGATGTATTAATGTAATATTTTATTTAATCTACTCAGATGTGTAAGGGACCCACTGGCGGGATGGGATGCGTCGGCAGTGGTGAAAATCCTGATCAAGATCTGCTCAACATGGTGGGGTCCGATAACCTGAACAGACTGAAGCGTCTACAGGAGAGGTTTGTGGCCCCCCAGACTGTTGGTGGCCCCTGTCCTCCTCCCTCTTTTCCTGGATACCAGGAATTCTTCAGAGACTTCATTCTCAGCGCTGGAAAGTGAGTACTATTATCATTTCTGACTTCCAAAAGGAATGATTTTTACCTCCCTATTGTATGATGTGACTTTAAAGGCTTTTTCCACAGTTAGAAAAACATGGCCACTTTCTTCCAAAGACAGCACCGCTCTTGTCTCCAGTTCAGGTTTGGTTTCGCAATTAAGCTCTATTTACTTCTATGGAACGGAGTTGGAAAACCTACATTCAAACTGGAGACAAGAGCGGACATGTTTTTCTAACCTTGGAGAAGCCCTTTAAATTACCACTTATCATTTGATATCAGAGACCAATTGCTGAGTAAATTTTTGAGTAAAGAGTAATGGCAGACATCTCTGACAGCGGCTTATATCCAGCAGGAACAAAGAATCAGCCATCTTGCAATCCACCTAGTCCCTCTCCTTCATGACGTCTGTGGAATTTGGCCAAGTGTAATGTATATGGCGGCTTGGTTTAGAATATCTCCCCATGTTTTAGCGCATATGTAGTAAACACATCAGCATGATTTCTAGTTCTCTCTTATTTCCATTCTCGCCATCTTAGAAGTTTGCAGGTGCTGGTAATGCAGTATTACCTATCTGAAAGGAAGAGAAGGACAATATATATTCCTGGTTGATCTTATACGACTTTCTCTGACTGATGTTTGTTTTGCTGACCCAGCTTCCAGTTTAATCAGCATCTAATGGATAGTCTGTGCCAAGAGATACAAGAGCTGGACGCCAATTCCCTCATGGGACATGAGACAACAGATGGGGAGGCGGATATGGAAGAACAGGTAACACTGTTGGATGTTGTGAGTGATTTTACTACGGGCAGCAAGCTGGCTCAGTGGTCAGCAGTGTTCAAGCTCTGGGGTCCTGGGTTCAAATCCTATTATGGGCAACATTTGCAAAAAGTTTGTATGTTCTCTCCGTGTTAGCGTGGGTTCTTCTCACACTGAAAACATACAGATAAGTCAAATTAGATTGTGAGCCCTAATGGGGACAGAGACCAAAATTGGCAAGCTATGTAAAGTGATGCAGAATCAGTTGGCGCTGTACAAACAAAAAAAAAAAAAAAAGTTATTCACTAAGGACGAATTGTTTTACATTGTGAGATTTCTATTTGCCATATTTTATTAATATTTGATTGTTTTCTAATCTTTTTCAGGATGAAAAAGTTCGCTTTGCTTCAGTTCTGCAGACTCTACGGCTTTTGGCAAAGTTCCTGGGGTTTGTGACTTTCTTACCCTATAGAACCACAGAACCGCTCTCTAGTGAATTGCAGGAATCTGCAGTCTCCTTAAGGAATCAGGTAAAAGAGATAGATAGATATAGACTGGACATCGTGCATAGAAATGCGGATTTATCAAGAGACTACTGTTAAGTCAGGCAGTATAGTGGCCGACCCGAACACTGAGCTTGGAAATCCACATTGGCGTTGCATGAACGCTAACTCTCTAGCTGTCATAGTAAATTTGGCTGACATACTTGCATTATAAGTTCCCATCTTTCTCTTTGCCCTACTACTTACTCCTTTGTCCTCTGTCTTGCACATTTCCTTGTCACTAATTATTTGCTTACCTGACCTATTTTTGTTCCTCCCCAGACCCTCCCAATGTTAGATGTCCTGCAGTTACTCAGACGTTCCATACAGGACCATCGCACAGTCTTGACAGTCCCTTGGGCAGTAGAATACCTATCGCTGGTGGATTGTGTTGCACCATATCTGGATTATTACAGAAAAGTGTTCTGCCTATTACTCCATCTTTACAGGTGATAAGAAGTGTCAACCTGACCACAGTATATAATCCTTTTATAACGTACTCATCAGTATGCAAGTCTTCACGGTTTGTGTGCAGTGGCTCCGGCCTCTGGACGATCGTGTAACTATGGATATGATCATGCAGGTCGAGTTTCATGTACAAACCGTATTCTGATTCAGTTGGGCTTGTGGACGGAACTCACTCAGCGTTGATGTATCCATAGTTGCCCGATCTTACAAGGGCAGGAGCAACTGCGCAATGATCGGGTAAAGCTGCTCATTAACAGATACGTTTTAAAGAGGCTTTCCTAGTAGAAGTTTTGATGGGCAGGGTGCAGACATTTGCCTACCGGTTAGCTGTATGGTGCCCATACTTCAGTAAGAACTGAGTCGGAAGCAGTTTTCTCTGTTTCCTGTGTGGCAGTGGCACCAGGGTGCTGCAACTTCAGCCCCTACTGAGGTGAATAGGATCCGAGGCTGCAGTATACCAGCGACGCTTTTACACAGGGAAGAGAGACTACTGCTTCCGGCTATGCTCTCATTGTAGTACGGGCAATGAATACTGGTCTGCAGGGGCGCCGGGTGTCTGCACCCTCCACCGATCAACAGCTGATCAATAGCCTATAAAAGACTGGTCAGCCATGAGCTGTTACACTGTGGCCATAGCCTATGCTGTAATACCGGCTGTGTTATGACGGCTATTAGTGGTCGTGATGTAAGACGCAGGTGATTGATTCCTCTGTGTTTTTTCTTTTTGCTTTAAAGGAATAAATTGATCCTAAGAGACGAGACGGAGATGAGTTTCTTGAACAAGTTGCTGATTCTCGCGGTTCTGGGCTGGCTTTTCCAGGTACCATATTTACAGCCGTACGATATTGTTTTTATTGTTAAGTCCATATTACTAGTGGTCTGTTTTCTTACATCATGCGGCTTGGTCTTGTTCAGGTGCCAGCATTGCCTGAGGAATTGTTCTTCAACAGTGAAGCGGTTCAGGATGAGATCTCAGTAGACTTGTTGGTATCTATACAGGGACTGGTAAGTGTGTAATTACATAACAGTTCACACACACACACACACACACACACATAAACATAAACATATACACACACAAATACATAAATACACACACTTAGTAGATATGCACACATATATATGTACATACACATATATACATAGGCCTACACCCACATTTATACATAAACATCCACAGCCACACACACACTTATGTACATATACACTCATACAGATATATGTATATACACAAACGCACATATATGTACATATATATATATATATATATATATATATACATACATACATACACACTTATGTCAAGTAGTCATTTATTCTGTTCAGTCAATTATTTCTGTTTTTATTAAAACGGAGTGATGATCAATATGACTTGTATTACTTTCATTTCTGTTTTTGTAGGACAGTGTACCATTGGTAGATCAGCAACTCTTGTACAACTGTTGCCCTTATATTGGTGAGTGGTGTTTGTAAGGTTACAGATGTAAGTAGAAATTAGGGCAACTCGAGCAAGCTTGTGTCTGTCCGATACCAGGAGTTTCGGCTTTTGATTACCGGTGGATGAGGAAGTTGGATGCAGCCCCAGGAGTCCTGGAAACATGGATACAGTCTATGCACTTAAATGCTGTATGGGACTGCTTTTTAATTGAAGAAAAATAGACTACAATTTGGCACCTTATAAATTTCCTTGTACTGTTATCGCGTGCCTGTCCTTTGAAAAGGTTTTGTTTAAGCTTTGTGAAAAGGTTTTTTTTTTCATGGGTCAGGCTCTGAACCTTCAAATATTATTAATTGATTACAAGGACAAGTGGGGAGAGATGCTGGCAGACACGTACTGTTTTCCATTCTCTGGTTCTATGAGACCAGGTTGGTCCCATAATGTCTTGTTTATAATATTTAAAGGGGTTTTACAGGTTTGGAAAAACTTGGCTGCATTGTCCCAGAATAAGCAATTCTCCTGACCGCAGTCTGGATGGAGTTTTGCAGCTCTTTTCCATTGAAGGAGCTGAATTGTAATAACACACGAAACCCTGGACAGGGTGTGGCGCTGTTTTTGCTGCAAGAAAGTAGCTGTGCTTTTTCTAATCCTGGGAACCCCTTTAATACTTATATTAAACTTATAATAATAATTATTATTATTATACAGTTCTAACATAATTCACAGCACTTCACATGTCAGACTGTATATTTACAGGGAAAAAGACAAGGAATTGAAGCATTTGGAAAGGGAAACTATCCTTTTCAGATTCCAATGATCAATGCTGTGAATTCACCCATTTATAAAGCTTTTCTTTTCTCCATGCAGGAGAACTGAAGAAGTTGCTTGTTTCTTTTGTGGCTGGCTGTGGAGCAAAGAATGGAGGTTTCATAAGAAAAATCACTCCGACCGCTGCCGAGCCCCTGATGCCAAAACCAACTTTATCACAAAAAAAACTTCAGGTAAATAGTTGTATTAGATTTAATCATGAAGGTAAATCTGCACAATTATCTGAGCAAATCCCCTGCCGATTCCTGGTCTGAGTGGGGACCCAGGATGTGACATGTCCCGCTATCCCGCTGACAGGCTTTTTCCCGTCACCTTTACAGGTGCAAGTTTCTTTATGTGCTCCAGCCCGCTCTATGCACTGTATGTGGGGCCGGCACCCCCAGTGTAATTATATCCCTTCCCCTCGGTGACGCGGCCATACTTGATTCTATTGGAGCCGCATCACCGAAGGGGGAGAGGATATCATTACAGTAGAGGCACCAGGCCCACATCCAGTGCTTAGAGTGGGCTGGTGCACATGAAGAAACCAGTGCAAAGCGCAGGAACCCAAATTTTATGTATATATTTTATATGAACTTTTGGATTAATTTGCTGTTTTACACAGGCAGAACTGGAGCAAGCGTTCTTCCATAATCAGCCGCCATCTCTACGCAGATCTGTCGAGTTTGTGGCTGAACGTATTGGATCCAATTGTGTCAAACACATCAAGTGAGTGCTTCTATTTGAAGTTTTAGTCTTGTGGCCCCGATACCGTGTTCTGTCCATGCATCTTACAGTACCTGGCTTTGAAGACAGCACATAGACCTGAGTAGGAGGCCTAAAACTATGATCATGTTTTAAACCTTATATTTTTATGGGTTTTACTGTCTGTGCTGATAACAGATGTATATTCATAGGGCTCAGAATTCCGGCTTTCTTTTAAACTCCTTATACAGATCAGTGTGTATATAAATCTAAAACGAGGAACGCTGTCGGCATATTATTACTTGTTGACGTTGGCAGTAGGCTATGATTTTATAAAATGTCGTCATGACGTGTCAGGAGTTTTAATTGGTAAGGTTGCAGATGCTGAGATCCTTCCTTTTCTGATATGAAGTGGTAATCACTATGCTTTAGTCCTTTACCCCATCTTTAATATCTTTATTATGCTGCTGATGCATTACTGTATAAAATACAAACCACCTTATATTTCTTTCCTTTCCCATAAGGGCGACTCTGGTGGCAGATCTTGTGAAACAGGCGGAGGCCATCCTGAGGGGTAAAGTAACCGAGGACAGTGCAGAAAATAGCAAGCTGCTGGACAGTGTGATCGTCCGACTTTGTGAAGACGGGCGACAGGCTCTGCCCAGAGGCCAAGAGTAAGCAGAGCACATAGACGTGTGATTCATGTCTTTTTTGTTATACAGTTCTAATACTTTATGAAAACTTATGTCTATTTAGCTCAGGCGTAAGGAACCATGGCTCTCCAGCTGTTGCAAAACTACAACTCCCATCATCCAGGCATGATGGGAGTTTTAGTTTTGTAACAGCTGGAGAGCCAAGGTTTCCTACCCTTGATTTAGCTTAACTTCATTAAGGGTACTCACCCTTCCCTCATCTGTACTAAACTCTATGTGATGTATGCTGTCTCATCTTTTTGCACCCCTGTGTTCTGCTATCCAGCTAGATTATATTTGGTATAGGTTTCAGATCAGTAATCTAGCAGCGTAGTCAAATATTTCAGGATGTTTTTTTTAAGATTCAGTATTATCAAAGTCTCTGCTTTGTATCTAGTTTGTTTATATATTTTCTTATTCTTTGTAGATACTGTAAAAAGAAGGCTCCAGAGGCTGTCAGAGCGCTGCTGCCCGAGGAGACGTCTTCATGTGTGGGTGCATTTATATTCATACTTGTCTAATATTTTTTAAATAAATAATGTTTTTCATCCTCATATCCCGACACTTATTACTTTTACTTTTCTGTCTACAGAACTGCAGATTCAATTGCATTTTTGTATTCTTACCTTGTTGGGATGTATATGATTTATTGATCAGTATTGCTCTCCCTTTTGAGCAGTGCAGTAACAAATTTAACAGCAATTTGGTATTTCTTTCTTTTATGGCATGTGCAATAAAAACCCAGAAATATAGTTGTTAAAGGGAATCTGTTAGTAGATTTAATCTAGTGACAGAAATGCTGAATAGATCGGTGTATTACTTACATCATTCTGTTCAGCCGTTCTCCTAATATGCAGGAGAATAGGATTCTTACCACACCCCTCCCCCCGCCCTCCGGATGCTGATTGACAGCTGACTGCCTGTACACAGCATGGATAGATAACTGCCAATCAGCAGCCGGTGGGTGGAGTTTTCTGCTTCTCATGAATATCCAGGACTAGTGGGCTCATGCACATAATGGAGAGGACTACTTATTGTCCATGTTATTCAGGAGGATATCTCTGGATCAGCTGCACAGAACAATGTAAGTGATACATCATTCTGTTCAGCTTCTTGGTAACTAGTTTATGCTACCCTGAGATAAGACACCATAAACCTGCTGACTGTCTCTTTAAGGCTCCAATAACATTTTACGAAATACATGCCTGTATATGGAGGGTCTGTATTACATCTATACCTAACATCTGCTGTTTATATACTAGGTTCTGCGTAGTGCCGAAGAAATTGCGGTGTCCTTGGCAATAGAGAAGGCGTGCACATGGCTGAATACAAACATCTCAGGTAGCTTCAGTAACATCTGTCCTGGATATTATAGTGATGGGTTATTCTATTAGTAACAATCTGTGTATTCCAGCATTAATAAGGAGGGACGTGAAGGCCACATTCAATCACATGGTAAAGTCTCAGAGTGTGATATCCTCAATGGAAGGTGCAGATGTGAAGAAGGGATGTCGGGAAGGTTGCCTCCATAGAGTAACACTCCCTTCCAGGCTTGTTACACAAATAAAAGTAGGTGCATTTTTATTTTTCATTCTGACATATTCTAAACTGAAAATAGTTTCTCTGTTTTCCTGTACTGATGATGCCTAAGCCCTATGTGCACTTACCGTAGATGCTAGTTCAGATTTAGCATGTTGCTTCTTCCAAACTGCTACAGTTGTCACCTGCGTGAAAATTTTTTCCTGTGACAATATAGATTTATTAAAAGCTGCAGACAGCGCCCCCTCCAGAAGCTCTTTTGTAAATGCATTGCATGTCCCTGGGACGTCACTTGATGAGGTAACTGTGAGCAGTTACATGAGTTATTATTGAACAATAAATCTCCCCTTCTCAGTATAGTGAGAAATGAAGGTTCTCTGGTTTTATGTACATAAAGTGTCATTAGGATTTAAATTATTTGGATTTTCTTTGTTCCTTAGGAAATTCTGTGCATTGCTCTTGGGCCACGTGATGATGATGAAGGGCTAGAGATCACAGAATTGAAAAGTTTTATTGGTCGTCTCTCAGAAACTCTGAATTGCAGAATGGTATCAATGATATGTTTCATTTCTTGAATTCAATTACGGCTTTATTTTTTGATGGCTGGTCTGAAGTGCTAATATTTACTAGTTGTGACTAGGGATGAGCGAATATACAGTAATAGTGAAGCCCTTCGCCAGTCTCAGCCATTGGCTAGTCAGCTGCTCTGCTCGGGGGGTGTCTGGAAAAGCTGGATCCAGTCCCAGGAAACGTTTCCCAGGACTGGATCCAGCTTTTCTCGATTTGCTTATCCCTAGCTGTGACGTTTACTTGCATTTTTATGCCATCATCTAGTGTTCAAAGTGTATAAATGTGCACATGTGGATGAGACACATCTTTAGTCACTCACCACAACAGCCAGGTTTCTGCACATTGATCATCTCTTCAGCCTATAACAATGCTTACTGCCTTGTGTCAGAGAAGGGCCAATCTCTTCCTTTGAAATTAAATGTTAGTTTTCTGTATTCTTGTTATGATTGAGATAAAATTTTCTTTTGACAGTATCTAACCACTACAACAGAGCATCATCTTGCAAAATGTACAGTGGAGTTAGCCTCACTTCTAGGTAAGAACAGATTAATGTGTAGACCAATTGGTAACTAGTTTGCACTTTCCTCTAAGCAGAGTTTTCTTTTCCAAATTTTCAGTGTCTGGTCAGGTTCCTTTGCTGGGCGTCACAATGTCTGGGGACGATAGTGTGCAAGGGCAGAGCAGGAGGCTTGAAGAAGCCAGGAGTGTCCTGAAATCTTTAGTTACCATTTGGGCGAATGACTTCAGGGTTCCGGTGCCGATCCAACTAATGTTTAGTGACAAAAACATCACCAACATAAAGCATGTTCAGAGCTGCAAGGTGAGATGGGATCTGGATAAATTGGGCCAGGGCTACACTGACTTCATGTACAGCTACAAGATTTTATTGTAACTTATCAAGCTACACAGGTCCAGTCCAAATCCAGCAAGCAAAACTCTTCAATGTTTCAGAATGGAAACCGACGATGACTCATAACTAACATATATAAATGCTGTTTTTTCCCTCTCGCCCTGGTAATGTAGTGGGAGCTGTTCCTGTTCATGCTACAACAGCTGACGGACATGAGGCTTGTACAGCACGCTGATATCTGCAGACTGCAGGAGTGCCAGTGGACTTCAGTAAGTAAAAAATTATCCATTCAGGACTATTACCAGTACATGTAAAAAAAAAGTGTTTTATCTAAAGTATCATTATGAATTAAATATTCGTCCATCTCTTTAGGACCTATTGATGGAGTTGGATAAATTACTTCTTGGATCTGAAGTTCTAAGGAAACCTGAGGAACCAAAGGACTCCCCCTGTATACATGTGCCCCACACAGTGACTGGAATCATAGCTCCCAGCTAGACCCAGGATCACTGCTTGTGTTTTCCTTGCTGCTATCTGTGCTACACTTCCCACCTGTGAGTGAATGAGGACAAGAAGCCGTCAGTGAACGTGTTTATCTGCTACCTGCAACCAACTCGCCCCGGAGCTGTAAGCACAACTTTATTCAGAGTTTTTGATATATTAAAATTTTCTTATTTTCTGGAGGAATATATGTATTTTTATGGACCAGTAATACAGTAAGTGACTGAAGTGGATCTGCCTTTGCTTTGGCTCAGGGGACAGGTCCACTCTCTACTCTATTCTATGTATTATTACCTAAATCAGGGATGGGGAACCTTCGCCCCTCCTGCTGTTGCAATACTACAATTCCCATCATGCCTGGACAGCCAAAGCGTCACTTTGGCTGTCCAGGCATGATGGGAATTGTAGTTTTGCAACAGCTGGAGGGCCGAAGGTTCCCCATCCCTGACCTAAATAATTGAACTTAGAATTTTTGGGAGTTTTTAAGCAGACCTTCAGCAGGTGTATTACCTAATATCTTGATAACTGGTGCGTTGACTTTTAGCAATTCGTGTTTTATATATTAAATCACAAATGTTAAATATATGTCTCCATGTGGAAGAGGTGTCTCTAGTTTTACATTGACTACACTGTTTTTGTTTTGTTTTTAAAAAGGCCATTTAGTATTTTATATGGTTCATCGATTATAATACAATAATTGGTCACCAAATATCAGGCTTTGTTTTAATAAGGTAAAATAAAGGAATGCCTGGTTTCTGCTGCTCACCTTAGACACAATCCCTGCTTGATGTCATTGAGCGCTGTTCATATTTAGCATGTAAAGCAGGGATGGGGACCTTTAGTTCTTTAGCTTAGGTTTGGTAGCCTTGCAACATCTGAAGGACTGAAGGTTTCCATCCTTAAAGGGGCTATCCAGTGCTACAAAAACATGGCCACTTTCCCCCCTCTCTTGTCTCCAGTTTTGTAACTCCGTTCCATTGAAGTAAATGGAGCTTAATTGTAAACCGCACCTGAACTGGAGACAACAGTAGGGGGAAAAGTGGCCATGTTTTTGTAGCGCTGGATAACCCCTTTAAAGAGGGTTATCCAGCACTACAAAAACATGGCCACTTTTTCCCCTTTCTTGTCTCCAGGTCAGGTGCAGTTTACAATTAAGCTCCATTTACTTCAATGGAACGGAGTTACAAAACCCCACCCAAACTGGAGACAAGAGAGGGGGGAAAGTGGTCATGTTTTTGTAGTGCTAAATAAAGTGTTATTTCTGTTCTCCAATTGGAAAATGCATAATAAACGGAACCCTGTTTTTATCCATGTCATCTAATCTCCAGTGTCACTAAAGAAAACTGACTAGAACAGGTCCACAACAATGAGTTGCTGTGCAGGCCAGGTCTTAAAGGAGTATTCCCATCTCAGCTTGTTATCCCCTACCCTTTAAGTGGGGGAGGGACTTGAGGCTCACACAACGTCTTTTTTCAGACACTTTATGGCCATATTTTTGGACGTCCGTCATTTTAAGCTACAAATACGGAGATAAAAAATACGGCAGAAAAAAAAACGTTGTGTGAACATTATCCTAAAAAGTGTTGTCACGGATTAGAAAAACATGTCAGATTCACCCCCACCCCCTCTCAATGGGTTATGTCTGGTCTTGGAGCTAAACTGCAACACCATACACAAGCTGTGAACAGGGACGGTGATGTTTTTGGAAAAGGGCAACAAAGTTTGTCTAAGCTCGGATGACAGATTTTACAGGTTATAGTATTTAAAAAAACAACTTTTTATTTCTCAGTAAATCAGGAGAGGGAGTCGCTGTATTTCAAATATCTGTATTTGTCTTCATTCTGATACAGGAATAGATACAAATTCAATGCAAGCAAATGTGTAAATATAAATAACTTAGATTGTAAACATATAAAACTGTATACATTTATATAAAAATAAACTATTTTCACTGTACAGAAAATTGTATCCTTCAGTCTCCTCAGGAGCGTCCACGTCTGCAGTCATATGTGCCATTGTATATACAGTCTGTGTTACCGGCGGGCTGTGACCTCTGACCCAGGTCATTTCTCCTCCTTGTTGGTGAGTGGTACACGGTAATGGAGCCAGTTATAGGCCTAAGAAGCCAGATGAGTATGTGGGTGGGTATACATCATGGAGGGCTACTTGTGATTTCTGACCTTTGCAGGAAAATGTCTGAATTTCAGATTATTTTTATGACAGAACTAGAAAACAGGTTTGTGTAGAACTTCTATCACAGGTCTTAGAAAACAAGCAAAAATGCATTGTAATCAATATCAAACAAAATGTTAACTGGTAAAACTATAGACCAAGTCCTCAGTTAGGCTATATGCTCTGATCATAATGTAATTAAAGGGTTTTTCTACAGCTCTTTAATAAAGTTATGGTACTTTATTGAAGAAATTTTTGTGTTTCCATAGACTGGCAACAGTAAGGGGCGACAAGGGCCCCTCTGCTGCCATCTGTGGCTGTCTCAGGAACTGCAAGACTTCAAAAATCCCTAGTCCCATAACAGTTTGCGATGCAATGTTAGGCCTTATTCCCACGTTCAGTGAATATGGTCCATACACGGACAGATGAGCTACGGAACAGATTCGCTTATCTCCCGCCATCATGTATCATTGTGATACAGCCGTACAAATATGTGAATGAGGTCTTAGCGATACTGATCCTCCCCTAATGTCTATTCTAATACATGTTAGTATTTAAATAGACCTTACACTTAGGGGTGATGTCTGTCTCTGCAGCGCTGCAGCCGCCGTTCAGTAAAGCAGAGTGGGTGGGGATCACTGTCAGTGATCGCTCCGTCTGCTTTACTGTGCTGCAACGCTGCTGAGACAGATGGCTTCACCTACTGTAATGTCTATTCTAATGATAATATGCACTAGAATAGACATTAGGGGAGTCTCTGTAACTGTGTCAGGACCAGGGCTTATGCAGCACTGCAAGATTCCATCAGAACCACTGGGGGCAGCAGAGGGGCCATACTGCTGCTCGTAAATGGAAACATAAAAAAAAATATATATGCATTTTCTTTAGTAAAGTCATACAGCATTATGAAAGAATGAAGTTTAGCAGAATAACCCTTTAAGCTGTGTTACAATCTGTCTTTTAAAGGACCTGTGCAGGTTTAGAAAAACATGACTGCTTTTCTTCCAGGAACAGCACCACGCCTGTGTTGGGTTGTCTCTGGTATTGCAGTCTAACTCCACTGAAGTGAATGGGGTTAATAAACAGTCTGTAGATGGGAGAGGTGGTGCTGTTCTTGGATGAAAGCATTTTATTTTCCTAATGCTACATAACTAGTGATGAGACGACTTCCTGACTGTTAGTGTTTGGATGCAGAGAACGTTGCCAAAGTGTTTGATTCCTGGCAGATGGAGAAGCTGGAGGGAGTCTTGGAAACGGCCATAGGTCAGCACCCAACTTCTCCAGCTGCCTGAAGTCTAATATCGAGCACTCAGGATTAGAGAATGTTGCTGAACAGTCGGGAAGGTGCGCTCAACACTACAGACAACACCTTCTGTAAGACTAAGACTAAAGCTGCTTGTCACGCCTCAGTACTGACTGCATTATATTTATTCTGCTACAGAAGAACCAGAGGCCTCATTTATCAAAACTGAATAGCTCACAGCAACCAATCACAGAGCACATTAAGAAGTGATTTCTTGCTATGTTGCCGTCAGCAGCCATGAGGCCCATTCCTCAGTTTTAAAACTGGATGCTTGACTTGTACAGCGCTACTGAAATACAACATGCAGAATCCTATTGTAAATGGAGGAGCAGTCATTTATTTATATAGCAGTCACTGAAATATTGCTACTCACTGCCTGTATATATAACACATATATGTGTTATATGTATATAACGAATGTATTCAAGTTGACCATCCATAGATGAGGAATTTACAGGTAAGGTAAGTTCTCACCTTGTATATTACTTCTCATCTGACAGTAGGGCATCTCTACACTAAAGGCTGACGTAGTTCAGGGATGTGCCTGTGACGCTCAGTGCATGTTCAGTCTCTGCTCCCTAGTTATAGCATAAAGACTTGATTTGTTTACCGGTCGCTGATGAAGTTGGATGCAGCCCTCATTCACACATCCCATGTTCTGTCCGTGAAACATGGACATTAAATGCAAGTCCTGGACAATTTCCCCGGACAGTATGATGTATCAACGTCATGTCGGCAGCGGGGAAGCTCTTTGAATCGTCCCGGTTCTATCATCACAGTGCCACAGCGATTCAGTGAGTTTTCCCGCTGCCAACATGATGTTGATACATTATACCGTCTGGGGAAATAGTTCAGGACTTCTACATCCGTGTTTCACAGACAGGAAATATGAAAATATGGATATAATCATAGGCTCCATCCAACCTCTGCAGCTATGAGGAATCAAAAGCTGAACCCAAACCGTTAAACAGGTCTGCTAGACACTAGTTAGGAACTCTCCATGTCCAGCACGAAGCTTATAAGTCCTGCTAACTTAGAATAACTTATTGGTACCCTATTATATTTCAGAAGTGTATGTGACATATTCTATACAACCTGCACTCTGCATACAGAAGATTTTGTCTCATTGGATATACAGAAATGTACCTTTGTTCACAGTGCTACAATCACAGACAAATTGGTTCTTCAGGCTGCTCAGTGCTTGGGGATCCTTGGCTGTAAGTCACATAGCTGGTATATAGAGGGACCTTCCCCATTCAGGTCAGCTTCTATGTGACTGGTGGCCATGTACTTATGGGTATTGTTATAACAGGTGTATCGTCATACTCTTACACTGTAAGTCTAAAAAATGTCCAATATATTTTCTGTAGCAATTCCAATTTTCTATAGAGGAATCTGCATACTACCGGGGGAAGATTTACCCTGGTCTTGTGATGGAGGTGGGGGCATGGTTCATGCCAATACGGTTATCAGAGCTATGTCCTGTCACAGACTCTGTGTCCATCATATGACCAGGGCAGAATATTGGAAACTCATAATTGTTCATTATACAATGTAAGCACTTTATTCTGGAACCTCAATACTCTTTCAGGCCAGGCCGACACCAGTCAGTAGGACTTTAAGCCATGCTGCAGGAAAGCTGCATTGTTTAGTGTTTTGTTTTTTTAAATCCCTGTGTTAGCGTCAAGGATTATTCCCATCTAGACTATCTATGGTGTATCTACAGGCTGTGTTATAGATGGATGGAGGACCCACCTCTGGATACACCAAAAATGCCCAGATGGGAATACCCTGTAAACAGATATACAATTACAGTTATACAACCTACAGTCCCAAATTTTCCATTAAGGAAGATCATCATACAAGTATTAAATATATTTCAGCTACAGGTGAATAATATAACCATGATCTGGCATGGCTGCCCCACAACAGCCTGATGCTACATTGTGACCCAGTGATACAAGAACTCATTGACAGTCTTGGTAGTCTGTAACTTCCTCTAGATTACCTGGACAGAAAGCGAGCCAGGTTTGCAATCACCAGAGGCTGACGCTTACTAATCACATTGAGAAGCCTAGAAGGGATCGCTGGGGCTCCAAGGTCCACCTGGGGGGAAAAATACATACAATAACTAAACATTTTCCCTGTAATATAATGCAGCACAGAAAGTCACCTTAGGTTATCGCTTGTGTCACATTTCTCCCCTGTGCAGTCAGTCTCTCATGATGTGTAAGAGATGACTCAGGGTTCGGTAACACTGAGGAAAACAGGCGAAAATTCCGAGCACAATCCCCGCTGAGGACTCCACCTCTTAAGTATAGGCGCTTCCGCTCTCTACTGAAAGAACTGACATGTCAATTCTTTCAGTGGAGAGCTGCGGAGACTCTCTCTACTTAACATTGAGGCAGGCGGAATTCCGAGCAGAGTCAGCGGTGGCGATTCTGCTCTGAATTTCCACCTGTTTTCTACAGTGTGAATGGGCCCTTACATTGTCCAGATATTTAGGGTTCTAGCAGTTACTTTCCACGTGTCCAACATTTATGGCATATACTAAGGGTATGTACTAAATGTTTTCAGAATAACACATTAAATGCTGACTCTTTTCTAGGCCACAGGTGTCAAACTCAGTTCCTCCCCCCTCAATATTATAGTCCCAGAAGCCCCGTAAAGCTTTGGTTTAACCCCTTCTCAGGTCCAATAATGATTCCTACCTGTATCATGTAAATAACCCTGGTGATGGCCTCTCCATTAATGGTGTCGGGCTGTAGAATCCATGCACTGGGCAGGAGCTCTCCTCGTACAGTGTCTTTAGTAGGACGCGGCATAGACTCATCATACACAGACTGGAAGCACAGGCTGTAACACTTCTCCTATGAGCAGGAAACACACACGAGACAATACAAGTCATGAGATTCACTGACTACATCTAGGTGTGGGATTACCAGAGATTAGTGAACCTGTTTTTGTAAAAACACCATGGCTTTACTTGGACGAGGATAGTACTTGTCTTATGTAGAAGCCACAGGTCCTCATTAAGTGGAGGACTTTAGTTGATCTCTACTCACCTGCTTAAATTCCACAGCCATACAGCAGAAGTCTCTGGGTTGTTTTAGGTAGCAAAGGGACGTGTCAGTCACTACATGAACTATAGGGAGAAAAGAATTAATTAAAAATTAGCACAACCCCTAATATCCCATTATGCCAAGTACTTTAATATTTATTCATGTTAAGGGGGTTTTCCAGCTCTACAAAAACATATCCGCTTTCATCCAGAGACAGCGCCGCTCTTGTCTCCAGTTTTGGTGCAGTTTTTGCAACTCTGTTCCATTAAAGTGAACGGAGCTTAAAGGACAATTGCAGCAAAAACTTATTTTTTAATATGTTATTACTTAAAGGACAACTCCCGCGGGACCCCCCCCCCCCCCCCCCCCCCAAAAAAAAACACAGACACCATACTCACCATCCCTCCGGTGACGATCGCCACTCCATTCGCCCGCCGTCCTGGGGATGGAAAAGGCTGCCAGTGCGCTTGCGCACCGGCAGCCTTTTCATTGGCTGGAGCGCATCACATGGCTTCCAGCAACCTCAGCCAATCAGGGCTGACGAAGCTGGAAGCCATGTGATGCGCTTCAGCCAATGAAAAGGCTGCTGGTGCGCATGTGCACCAGCACCCTTTTCTGTCCCATTCACTCTCTATGAAGACGCCGAGGAGGAAGAAGACCCGGATCGCCCCCCGGCTCTGACGTCGTCGTCACCAGATGCCACCCGGGAGAAGAGGACCGTGACGATCGTAATAGGTAATGTATATATTCTTTAACTTCCGGGCGGGGGGGTCGGGGGTCCGAAAGTGGGGGAAGGGGGCCAGACCGGGTATTTAACCACATTACAAAGTTATATAACTTTGTAATGTGTGTTAAATAAGCTAAAAAAAAATTTCATGGGAGTTGTCCTTTAAAGGACAAGTGCCATGAAAAACTTTTTCCCAGTAATTGAAGCACATTACAAAGTTATATAACTCTGTAATGTGCTTCAATCACCTATCTGCCTCCCTTCCCTGTCTTTTCCCCCCTCCACCCCCCACCAGGAAGTGTAAGAAACTCACACAGACCTGATTACTGTCGTCACCGTCACCAAGCTCTTCTCTCAGCTCCTGTTACACTAGCCTCCCCCCTCCCCTGCCTTGTCAGGTGACTCTGCTTGCTCAGCTACCATTGGCTGAACAACTGCAAGCCATCACTTGTCACATCTCCCTTGCTTATGTTCCCTCCGACTGACTCCGGCAGATAGGCAGCTCCCCCCTCCCCTCATACCCTCTCTCCTGCTGCCGTGGACTCAGTGAAGGAGTCATGTCACTAGAGAAGATAAGCTGAGCAAGCAGAGTCACCTGACAAGGAGGGGAGGGGGAGGCTGGTGTAACAGGAGCTAGAGCAGCCCTCCTGCTGATGACTCATCCCCACAAGAAGGAGCTGCCTGGTGATGGTGACGACAGTAATCAGGTCTGTGTGAGTCAGGACACTTCCTGGTGGGGGGTGGAGGGGGGAAAAGACAGGGAAGGGAGGCAGATAGGTGATTGAAGCACATTACAGAGTTATATAACTTTGTAATGTGCTTCAATTACTGGGAAAAAGTTTTTCATGGCACTTGTCCTTTAAGGAAAGTTAGACAAATTCCTAATGTACATTAATTATGGGAAATGCACATATACTGCTATTTCTCTTAATTTAGTAGATCAGGGAGGCTTCAAATTCTCTCAAAAACCGTGACTTCACCAATCAGGTGTAATTCCTATGGAGTGTCCAGCAGGGGGCGCACTATATGAAGAAGTCTATGGCACTGTATTGAAGTCTATGTAATGTGGTGTAATGCTTTATTGATGCAGTACTTTATGGAATAATTTGGAGAGCACCGAGCAGGAAGGGAGAGAGATGCCAGTGCATCTACCTCCTCCCTCCGTGCAATGGGACAGATACACACTACTACTCCCTTCATCTGCTCATGCTATGAGGGGCGGGGGTTGCTAGCTGGGAGGGCGGGGGGTCTTGGTGATGGGGATCTCCCTTGTACTACTAGTAGTACCAGGGAGATCCCCATCACCAAGACTCCCTAGGTGACATCCCCCATCTCCCAGCCTGGAGATGGAGGATGTTGGCTGGGGGGGGGGGGGGGGCGGGATCTCCCTGGTACTACTCCCCCATCATCTACTCATAGTATGAGCAGATGATGGGAGGAGTAGTAGTGTGTATCTGTCCCACTGCACCAAGCAGGAAGGGAGGGGGGAGAGAGATGCACCAGCACCTCTATCCTTCCCTGCTCGGTGCCCTCCATTTGGAGAGCAAGTGTCCTTGCTCCCCAAATTATTCCATAAACTTACTGCATCTATAAAGCATTACGCCACATTACATAGACTTCAATACAGTGCCATAGGCTTCTACATAAAGTGCACCCCCTGCTGGACACTCCATAGGAATTACACCTGATTCGTGACGTCACAGTTTTTGAGAGAATAGCCTCCCTGATCTACTAAATTAAGGGTAATAGCCCTACATGTGCATTTCCCATAATTAATGTACATTAGGAATTTGTCTAACTTTCTATAAGTAAAAAATATAAAAAAATATTTTTGGCCAGACCTCTCCTTTAACTGCAAACCGCACCTAACCTGAAGACAAAAGCGGTGCTTTCTCTGGAAGAAAGTGGCCATGATTTTTTTTAAAACACTGGATAATCCCTTTAATAATTTTTTTTCTTAAAGTGACTGTACCACCAGGCCCAGGCTGAAGCACTGGAGGCGGGCCGACCCACCCTTAGTGGGAAGAAACTCCAGCCCCTCCATGACGTGACTCTATTAGAATCAATGGAACCCTATCATAGAGGGACTAGGGTTTCCTCCCACTAAGGGTGGGTCGGCCGCCTCCAGTGCTTCAGCCTGGGCATGGTGGTACATTCACTTTAATAAACTTGGCCATCACTAGTATTGGTTGCAGCAGCAATAACATTTTACTGTTATATGATGTCTCTGAGCACAAATTGAACTCTGTACATTGTGTTTATATTCTTTGATATTCTATCACACTTTATTTGTTTAGTAGCAGATACTATCCAACAACTGTGAGTATTGTCATGACGAAATATCTAAGTTTCAAAGTAGCATATGGCACAATTTTATTACTACTCATGTTAGTAGAGAACCTGATGGCAACTTAAAACATGTTATGATGGCAACTCAAAACATGTTATCTAGATACTTAAAGGAGAAGTCTGGCGAAAATTTTTATTGTCCCCCAAAAGTTGTACAAATCACCAATATAGACTTATTACGGGAAATGCACATAAAGTGCTTTTTTCTCCTACACTTACTACTGCATCAAGGCTTCATTTCCTGGATAGTGATGTCACTTCCTGGATAGTATGATGATGTCACGACCCGACTCCCAGAGCTGTGCAGGCTGTGCTGCTGGAGAGGATGATGGCAGAGGGATGCTCAGTGTCCCCCCAGTGCCCTGTGTCCCTCTGCCATAATCCTCTCCAGCAGCCACAGCCCGCACAGCTCTGGGAGTCGGGTCGTGACATCACCATGTTATCTAGGAAGTGACATCACCATGTTATCCAGGAAGTGACATCACCATGTTATCCAGGAAGTGACATCACCATGTTATCCAGGAAGTGAAGCCTTGATGCAGTAGTAAGTGCAGGGAAAAAAGCACTTTATAAGCATTTCCCGTAATAAGTGTATATTGGTGATTTGTATAACTTTTGGGGGACAATAGTTTAATAAAATATTTTTACCTGACTTCTCCTTTAATATCTATTCTGTACACGTGTGACTGCGTGAAATGTTTCCTAATGACTGGGTGAGATAGGAACACACAACTCTTTACTCACCCAGCTGGATATTGCTGCTCACTCTCTCATGTACAGAGGCGGTGAGGATGGCGTGGTCATACAAACGCCTTGCACTAATGTCTTTCACCACACACCAGACATCATGAAGTGGCCTCTTAATGACCCCGGCTCCAATAAAGCCATGCTTTGTGGGTGATGAGAAGGCCTTATAGTACACCTGTACATCCTTCTCTGTGTTCTGATATCTGCAATAGAAATAAAATTCAAGTGATTTTTCACACCAGCAGAATACCCTTATATGCACTGCAGTGTGCACCGATCTCTGCAATTGTTACACAGTGGAAAATAATTAACTTACATCCATCCAGCTGTTGCTTGGCGATTATGTAACTTCTTCATGTCATAGGAACAAGCAGACATTATCTTAAAAAAAAAAAAAAAATTATAAAGACTTATAGTTATAGTTGGAAATTTTCAGTTCTGTTAGAGAAATGAAAGGTTAATTGTAGAGATGAGCATTCTGGAATCCAATCGCTCAGCATTTGAATACCAGTAGCTGATGATGATGGATACAGCTTTTATTGTGGGAATGTGAGGGGGTATTTACAACAATTAATTTCAGTGTTGTACATTAGAGTTGGCAGGAATAGGTGTTGGCCAAACAAGTGTGCAAATATAATAGCTTTAGACTGAGGACACAAGTGGCAGCCGCACAGACTTGTGTACTTAAATGTGTGGTGAACGTGGCCCGTCACTTGTCTGCAACATCAGTTCCCATCAATCAATAGTGTATGCCAAAGATATGTGATGGGCAAGGGTTTTATTTTTAGGATTTCTACCTCGAAAGACGAGGAGCCAGTGCCGCCACCGGTTATATCACCATAGTTTATAGAAGTTACAACTGCTGTAAAGTGAAACATGGGTACTTTTCCACTTTATACTCCTCTGAAAACTACCATACAGGAACATAAAGGAGAAGTCAAGCAAAAACTTTTATTAAAGTATTGTATTGCCCCCTAAAAGTTTTACAAATCACCAATATAGACTTATTACGGGAAATGCTTATAAATTGCTTTTTTCTCTGCCCTTACTACTGCATCAAGGCTTCACTTCCTGGATAACTTGGTGATGTCACTTCCTGGATAATATGGTGATGTCACAACCCAACTCCCACGGCTGTGCGGGCTGTGGCTGCTGGAGAGTGATGGCAGGGGGGCACTGAGGGACACAGGGCACTGGAGGGACACTGAGCATCCCTCTGCCATCATCCTCTCCAGCAGCCACAGCCCGCACAGCCGTGGGAGTCGGGTTGTGACATCACCATATTATCCAGGAAGTGACATCACCATGTTATCCAGGAAGTGACATCACCATGTTATCCAGGAAGTGAAGCTTTGATGCAGTAGTAAGTGCAGGGAAAAAGCGCTTTATGTCCATTTCCTGTAATAAGTGTATATTGGATATTTGTATAACTTTTGGGGGGCAATACAATACTTTAATTAAAATTTTCACCGGACTTCTCCTTTAACCCTTTGAGGACCAGGCCCAAAATGACCCAGTGGACCGCGCAAATTTTGATCTTAGTGTTTCCGTTTTTCCCTCCTCCCCTTCTAAGAGCTCCAGCACTTTCAGTTTTTTATCTACAGGGCCATGTAAGGGCTTATTTGTTACAGGAATAGTTGTACTTTGAAATGGCGTCTTTCATTCTACCATAACATGTATGATGGAATTCCAAATATATTATTTATGAAGATATAAATTGGTGAAATCGCAAAAAAGAATGCAATATGGTAACGTTTGGGGGGTTCCTGTGTCTACGTAATGCACTATATGGTAACAGCGACATGATACTATTATTCTATAGGTCAGCCCGAACACAACCATATGCAGGTTACACAGATTCTCTAATGTTATATATTTTTTTTAAATGAAATCCTTTTTTTTGGCAATTAAATATTAATATAATGGGCCTATTGTGACGCTTATAACGTTTTTATTTTTTCACCTACGGGGCTGTATGGGGTGTCATTTTTTCCACCATGATCTCTAGTTTTTATTAATACCATATTTGTGAAGATCGGACGTTTTGATCACTTTTTATTAATTTTTTTATATATATAATGTAACATAAAATAGGTAATCCGCGCACTTTTTTCCCTCTTTTCGTGTACGCCGTTTACCATTCGCAATGACGCTTGTTATATTTTAATAGATCGGACAATTACGCACGCTACGGTATATTATATGTTTATCTATTTATTTATTTTTATATGTTTTATTTATATAATGGGAAAGGGGGGTGATTTCAACTTTTATTGGGGGAGGGGTTTTGGGGTAGTGTGTTAGTGTTTTTAACTTTTTTTTTTTTACACATTTGAAGTCCCTTTGGGGGACTTGTACATACATTAGTCTGATTTCTACACTGATGAATGCTATGCCATAGGCACAGCATTGATCAGTGTTATCGGCGATCTGCTCATTGAGCCTGCCTGTGAAGGCTTAGAGTCGCAGATCGCCGATCGGACCGCATGGAGGCAGGTGAGAGACCTCCTGCAGTCCGTTTTACCGATCGGGACCCGCGCAGTCACACTGCGGGGGTCCCGATCGGTAAGTGACAGGGGACTCCCCCTGTCACTTACACTTAAACGCAGCGGTCGCGCCGCGATCGCGGCGTTTAAGGGGTTAATGACACGCTGCAGCATGTCATTACCGGTGAGGTCCCGGCTGCTCACTGCAGCCGGCCCCCACCTGCTATAAAGCGCGCTCCGCTCCGGAGCACGCTTCATAGCGGGAGAAACACCCAGGGCGTACAGTTACGCCCTAGGTCGTCTGGGGACAGACTTCCATGGCGTAACTATACGCCCTGGGTCGTCTAGGGGTTAAAGGCCTTAATTATTCGTACCTATTAAAGACAGACCCTCCAACTAAAGGGCCCTATTGGGGCAGGTTCACACTACGGAATCTGCGCAGAGAAGTTCTGGCGGGTTCTGTGACTTGTACCCATTTGAAGCGGCGTGCATATTCGCCGGCTCCATAGACGCCATTCTATGGCCGGGCCGAATCCGTGTTCCGCTAAAAGAACTGACATGTTATTCTTTCGGCAGAATGCCGAATCAGCCTGGCCATAGAATGGTGTTTATGGAGCCAGCAGATATGTGCGCCGCCATGAATGGGTACGAACCACGGAATCTGCCAGAACTTCTCCACACTGATTCTTTAGTGTGAACTTACTTTTACACTGGGTGATTATCTGCCAAATCTGGCAGATATCGCCCTGTGTAATAAAGACAATGATCTGCCGAGGAGTCGATTGCTGTCTGATTGTTGTCTTTCAATATGTTTGCAAATTACCCACCGCACATCATTCTGTGTAATAGGTGATGCACGGCTGATTAAAGGTATACCAATCCACGCTTCCCTGGTGTCGTCCTGGCTTGTTACTGCGTTTCCTTCTGACCGCTGCCGCTCTTGACACTTCAGAACCCGTTTCTGCAGTGACAGCTCGCTGAGCCAATCACTGGCTGAGACAGGACAGCCCCGCAGCCAGTGATTGGCTGAGTAGGCTCAGAAGTGTCAGTGGGGGATCTCGGAGACCAAGAGGAGCATGGAGGGGTAAGTCTTATTATTTTCAATATATTGACATAGAGTACATAGCGCTTGCTTACACTGCTAAATGAGCCGTCTAATACGTTTAGACATTTATGATGTTTTTCAGAACACACCCTTTAAGGGGAGTCCAACTGATAACTAGTGCAGGTCCTGAAATTCACATACATAAACCTATCGGAGGCCAAAAAACATTCAGCTACTGTCCCCAATTACTTCCAACCAAACAATGCCACCTGTTTCCCACCACCTGGCGACAGTATTTTCCATACCCTGCATTAAGTGTAATACGTTCTCTTCATTACAAATATAACCAGAAACCTACAGGACAAAAAGGCAGGTTTTTAAGTCCCAATGGTCGACGAGTCACGCAGTATAAAATTGCAGACCAAGGGTTCTTGACTTATATTGGATATACATAGAATATTTTTTTCAACCCTCTTTACATGCCATTGTTTACACTCACAATCATTGTAAACAAATTATTTACATTGTGATTCAGACTGGTGCTACACAGCTCACCTCTGCCATTGCACTGGCCTGGACCCGAGGGGCAAGCTCCTGGTAGGAGACTACAGTAGAGTGGAGGGGAGAACTCCCCTGGGAAGGGCAGGAAGACGCTTTGTCAGGTGATTCCACAGTGGACGTATAGCTGCTTCTCTTGGTGTCTAAATGTAAAAAAAATATATATGATTAAGATATAAAGATCTGAAATATTCAAATCAGTATAAAGCTGGCCTTCAATCTATGGGCATCTTAGGTGGGGAGTAAGCTGCTTCTAGACACCTCCGGTGGTGATTTTTCTCTTTTGGCGAAAGATTCCATTAAACTTGGAGGTTTTACCTGGAACAGCTTTTCACCATACAGATATTGTTGACTGCAATGCAAAGTTCCCGTGATACGTAAAGGACACATCAATCACATTGCCCACACTGTTGCCATATCTTAGAATATCTATTAAAGCAACTCCCATGTCATTATATTATACCCATATGTATAAAGGTTCCACTGGCTTAAAACTACTAATGTAAAATACTAACAAAAATATGCAAGTGTGGATGAGGCCTACAGCTGTTTCCACATCTACATTGTGGTTTCCTTTTATAACAGAAGACAAACTGCTGTGTCAGACTAGGCCGAAGTGATCACCAATGATGGTATTTTGTGTCATCAAAAGCGACGCACATACTGTACATGAACAACACAAGAATGTGAATATATTACATACCTGGCCCTGAAATGCTGGTAGGGCTTAGGAGGTCACAATTCCTTACTGCAGAGCGACCTCTTCCTGAGCCCAGAGCTGGATCCAAACTTCTTGGTAATGTCTACAAAGGCAAGAGGTTACGAAGGCAAGAGGTTACAAACTTAAAGGGGTATTCAGTATCCCAAAAATGCTTATCTTTTGCTGGGTACATGATACTTGGCTCTACTAGTCCCCCACAGCATCTATTCAAGCGCATTTTGGTTCTGTGCTTGTTGCTACATCTGACGCGAGGCGTTGACGCAAAACCTTAGTAATTGAGGTTGGACTCTGCTGTGGCCAGAGATTGGCTGGGGGGTCAGGTCCTGCTGAGAAGACTCATCTCAGAAGAAGGAATATGCTGTGAGAAGCAGGGGGACCAGAAGGTGCCAGAACAATAGCTGCCTCCTCTATAGGAACACACTGAATGCCAAAAACTAGGGCAGGTTCCTTGGAGGAGGCCGAGTGATCTTGAAGGCCACATGTTCCTGCAAATATAACCATCTTATGCACCTAAGTGCCACCTGGACAGCACGGCCGTACAAGTGGTGGAGGGGTAGAGCTTTCCCAATATAAATGAGGCCACAAGTACCATCTACTCAATGGAAAATACACATGGGATCTGGTTGGTTCATACTGACAACCATTTCCCTGTATGTCTGAACTAGTTTTATGCATGAACAATGGTGCAAAGCGGCTACTCACCTCCTGGCTGCCCAGTTTGCTGCCCTGACCATTGGTTGCAGTCATACCGCTGTTATACCCAGAGGTGGGGCCTGACGACAGGCTGAGACTAGAATTGGTAAATAAAGTGCTGGTGCTTACAAGTGTCTTCATTTTGGTATCCTCCTGCAAAAGGTTTAATTATTATCTTTAATAAAACTGTTAACTGTATAATATGATGCATGCTCAACACAATACAACAGATACAGGACTTTAAAAGGGTCGGCCATTTTCCAGCAGTTTTTAAGTAAACATAGTATTGTTGCTCGGCTCTGTAATGAAGCTCCACCCCCCCTGTCGCTATCCCCTGCTACTGGCGGGCTGGCCTCTCCTCATGGAGGGGCATGTGACATACACATTACTCTGCTTCCTCCATAGTGGTAAAGTACATCCAGGGAACAGGCAGAGGGAAGTGCCCTCGTCACATGCTTCTCTATTGGCAGCTATCTTATGAACTGCAAGGTGCCCAGCCAGCAGCAGGGGACAAGGGTGGCAATACTGAACTAACAGGACCATATATGAGTAAGTGCAGTACAAACAATACTATGAACTGCCCACCCCTTTATTCCCAACACACCAAGCAACGGCAGATAACTTAAAGTGTAAAAGTTTTCACATGTCATTGAGACATGTCAAAAGTTTTCATTGGTCCAGGTCTGAGTGTTCATACTTGTACCAATCATGAGAACAGGCAGGGAGAGAACCACAGACTAACATTAGAAGCCTAAGGGCCCTATTCCACCAGACGACTATCGTTCGCATAATCGTTAACGATAAACGATCCAAACGACGGCTATTACGAAAGACCTGAAATCGTTAGCATGACATGTAAAAGGTTTTTTCAAACACCACTTTAAATATGCCATTATTTGCTCCTCTATGTCAGCCCGTGGAATAGGGCCTTAACACACTGCCAGTCAGCCAATGCCAAATGGAAGAGAAGGGTTGGAAGATCTGAAAATTCAAGTCTTGTTAAACATTGCTGCTTACATGTGAGTACAAAATTTTCTACTTAAAGTACTCGGCAAGAGAGAATCAAATAGAACTAATCAGAAAAGCTATAGAAAAGTCAAAAAGGTAATTCTATATGTTGTGTGCATAGGCCCTTCGGTTACCTGGGCCACTCATCCTTTCAGGGTTTACCTTGGTTAGACTACCCTGTTGTAGCCGTCTCCTCTCCATCTCAGCCCTCTCTCGTAACTTGTCCCTTGCTTTAGCTATTTCAGTTTTCGCCTCTTCCCGAGCCTTCTGGTAGTCTTTTAGCATGACCTCTATTTCTGAAGGACACTGTGGGGCTCTACGCTTTGGTTCCTGAATCCTAAAGGACAAATATTTATATTAGGATATATTCTATATCATTTCGAAACAATCTTAAAAAACATTGTATTGACATTGATGTTATGAATACAGTAACAGCTGAGCAGAGTTCCGAATGGAGGTTATAGAAACTGGACACTTGTCTATGGGCAGATACACCTAGTAGTAGTGAGTCTACAGAGTGTATTAGTATCCCAGTACATTTCCGTATGTGCGTACAAAACAGAACACACATGACTATTACTAGTTTCTCTCACAGCCTAAATGCTCGATCTGACCTGGTATTATCGACCACATCCCTCCTGAGCTGCTGCAGGTACTCTCTACGCCGGCTGGGTAGTTCAGACTCTCTCAGGGATATCAGTGATGTCTGTGATGCACTCAGCTGCTTCTGGGGGCTCAGACTTCGACTTCTTCTACAAACCTGGAGCCTTTCCTCTCTCTCCTTGCGAAGGTTTTCTATCACTTTCAAGTGGCTATAGCGAGAAGCGAGATAAGATGAATACATTCAGGACATGTTTGAGCACCGTGTTATTCATATGTGACATGAAAAAATATACAGTGGTGCCTTGGATTAGGAGCATAATTCATTTCGGGACCTTGCTTGTAATCCAAATCCAATCTTAAACCAAAGCAAATTTTCCCATAAGAAATCATTGAAATGCTGACAATTGGTTCCACACCCCAAAAATAATGATTTATTATTCTGAACAACATGTAGAACAGATTAAACAAATATTTATAAACAGCAGAATCTGTGATATTATAAATTACTGTACAGTATAGCAATCAGTATGTGGTGTATAATGTATAGTAACTGTATAACCCTGATAACACAACAGCAGCTGGATATGTGATATATAAGTTACTGTACAGTATAGCAATCAGCATGTGGTGTATAACGTATAGTAACTGTATAACCCTGATAACACAGCAGCTGGATATGTGATATATAAGTTACTGTACAGTATAGCAGCATGTGGAGTATAATGTATAGTAACTGTATAACCCTGATAACACAGCAGCTGGATATGTGATATATAAGTTACTGTACAGTATAGCACTCAGCATGTGGTGTATAATGTATAGTAACTGTATAACCCTGATAACACAGCAGCTGCATATGTGATATATAAGTTACTGTACAGTATAGCAGCATGTGGTGTATAATGTATAGTAACTGTATAACCCTAATAACACAGCAGCTGGATATATGATATATAAGTTACTGTACAGTATAGCAGCATGTGGAGTATAATGTATAGTAACTGTATAACCCTGATAACACAGCAGCTGGATATGTGATATATAAGTTACTGTACAGTATAGCAGTATGTGGTGTATAATGTATAGTAACTGCATAACCCTGATAACACAGCAGCTGGATATGTGATATATAAGTTACTGTACAGTATAGCAATCAGCATGTGGTGTATAATGTATAGTAACTGTATAACCCTGACAACACAGCAGCTGGATATGTGATATATAAGTTACTGTACAGTATAGCAGCATGTGGTGTATAATGTATAGTAACTGTATAACCCTGATAACAGCAGCTGGATATGTGATATATAAGTTACTGTACAGTACAGCAATCAGCATGTGGTATATAATGTATAGTAACTGCATAACCCTGATAACACAGCCGCTGGATATGTGATATATAAGTTACTGTACAGTATAGCAGCATGTGGTGTATAATGTATAGTAACTGTATAACCCTGATAACACAGCAGCTGGATATGTGATATATAAGTTACTGTACAGTATAGCAGCATGTGGTATATAATGTATAGTAACTGTATAACCCTGATAACACAGCCGCTGGATATGTGATATATAAGTTACTGTACAGTATAGCAGCATGTGGTGTATAATGTATAGTAACTGTATAACCCTGATAACACAGCAGCTGGATATGTGATATATAAGTTACTGTACAGTATAGCAATCAGCATGTGGTGTATAATGTATAGTAACTGTATAACCCTGATAACACAGCAGCTGGATATGTGATATATAAGTTACTATACAGTATAGCAGCATGTGGTGTATAATGTATAGTAACTGTATAACCCTGATAACACAGCAGCTGGATATGTGATATATAAGTTACTGTACAGTATAGCAGCATGTGGTGTATAATGTATAGTAACTGTATAACCCTGATAATACAGCAGCAGTTTGTAGATACAGGATGGAGCTACAGATCTCCACAATGCAGTAGTGTAGTACAACAGGCTATAATAGAGAAGCAGGTCTGCTTTCAGAAGTCTGTGTGGTCACATGACAGCAATGGGGAAGGGGTGTGTGTTCAGCCTGGACCAATCAGGAATGACAGACTGCAGGGAGCATGAAGGAATGAGCAGGGCAGATGTGGGCACAGTATAGCAGCACTCTCTGTCCAGGAAGAGAGAGGTTACAGCTATGGTGAGATTACCTCCACAGTCCTGTCTCCTGATGTAAGCCCCAGCCTGAAGTGGATCTGCTATGATTTGGAAGGTGAGGGAGACTTCCTGGGTCAGAGTACAGGGCTGTAGACCCCACTATGCAGACCATGTCCCTCCCCCACTCCCCCTCCCACCTAGTACAGGGAGCTCTTACACCAAAGCAATGCTCTTAAACCAAGGTACCACTGTATATGTAATCAATAGAGAGAAAAGATAGACATGGCGGCATGTCCACAATGCTTAGGACTGACCATCTGCCCCTGTAAGCTACAGAAGAAAGATGGAAATAAAGTGAAGACCAGCTGCACCAGTGTTCATTCTATATAGGACAGTGTACAGAATGGAGTTGGGTACTGGCCCCCAGGTGCTGCAGTCCGGCATGAGGAAAGAGAGTACCTGGACTGTTTATAGATAGCATGGCAATAGAGATGGGCGAACTTGTTCAAAGTTCTGGTTTGCACGAACATAAACCAGGTACATCCTCTTTAAAAATCACACATGAATTGAACGGCGCCGGCATGGGGAAGCCGGTGCCATGGTCATTATTTTGAACCGCGGCCCGGTTCCCGTGTACGGCGCCGCTCTATTCATGGTAACCGGAATGGGGGGTGAAGCACTGGAGGCGGGCCGGCCCACCCCCCCAGTGGGAGGAACCCCCGCCTCTCCATGACGCTGCTCCATTAGAATCAAGGACCACGGCACCAGCTTCCCCATGCCGGCGCCGTTCAATTCATGTGTGATTTTTAAAGAGGATGTACCTGGTGGTACATCCTCTTTCAATCATTAGTCCTAACCAGACAAATCGCGCTTAGAGGTATTCCACTCACACATAACTTTTCATATGTTGCTGCCCATGGTGACACTAACAATTCCTTCCATACTTGTTATCTATTCAGTCTCCTTCCCCCAGTTCTCAGTTGCTGCTTTCTGCTGAAGGCACAAAAGTCTGTGTGTGTTTTTCCTCTCTGTCTCCGACTTCTCAGCAACTTGACCTCAGATTAAAGGGGTACTCCAGTGAAAATCTTTTTCTTTCAAATCAACTGTTTCTTTAATTTACTTTTTTTTAATCTCAACTCTTCCTATACTTATCAACTGCTGTATGTCCTGCAGGAAGTGGTGTATTCTTTACAGTCTGACACAGTGCTCTCTGCTGCCACCTCTGTCCATGTCAGGAAATGTTCAGAGCAGCAGCAAATCCCCATAGAAAACCTCTCCTGCTCTGGACAGTTCCTGACATGGACAGAGGTGGCAGCAAAGAGCTCTGTGTCAGACTGGAAAGAATACACCACTTCCTGACGGACATACGTAGCTGATAAGTATAGGAAGACTTGAGATTTTTAAATAGAAGTAAATTACAAATCTGTATAACTTTCTGACACCAGTCAATTTTAAAGAAAAATATTTTCGGAGTACCCCTTTAACCCTCCAAGCATTACAAATGGAAATGAGCGAATCTACAGTAGTAACAAAGAAAATCGCTTTGTTCCTATTGGGTTTCTGCTCATCAGGCTGCGGGCTGCTCTGCTCCTTATGCTTCTCCTTGAGTGCTGGAAAAAAGATGGATCCAGTCCTTGGAAACTGGGAGAAGTCATACGTAGTCTACACTCCTGTTGCCACCTCTGTCCATGTCAGGAACTGTCCACCGCAGTAGAGGTTTTCTGTGGGGAATTGCTGCTGCTCTGGACAATTCCTGACATGGACAGAGGTGGCAGCAGAAAGCACTGTGTCAGACTGGAGAGAATACACTACTTCCTGCAGGACATACAGCAGCTGATAAGTATAGGAATACTTGAGATTTTTAAATAGAAGTAAATTAAAAATCTGTATAACTTTCTGACACCAGTTCATTTGAAAGAAAAAGAAAATTAGCAGAGTTTCCCTTTAACAGTTTTAAGCCATTTGCATACACCCTTAGTTTCAAAGCAGTGAATTAAGCAATGGGCATGAAAATCTACTGAGAAGTAATAAATTATTTATAGGGGAAAACTCCGCACATCCTGATAATGGAGCCATCATGAGTGTTAAAGAGTCCATCAACCCCCAGGTCATTTCCATCCAGGGAGAGTATCAGAGTACCGATATACAAGTGAGCGCCAGAAACTCCTCACAGTCCGTACAGAGACGCCAAGGACACCAGATTTTATTGATCGGATCGGCCATGCCCCTCAGCACTGATTTCTGATGACTCGGGGAATATACTATGTAACGTGGCTGAGCAAGAATACAACATGGAGAAGATTTGGGGTTTTTTTTCTCGGCTTTTGAAGCCATTAGGACCCCAATGGGACGGGTCACAGATTTACTGCACCATTTGTTTATCAATGGGGGTATATAGATATATAGATCCGGTATATAGATCCGCTTCCCAATTACCAAAGAAGAAACGTCTTCACCCGTCTGGAATATCCCTTTCTCTTCCAGCAATGTGTTGGGTTGGTAATATGCATCGTCAAGGAATAGAGACCAAAGGCAGCAGTGCCTGATGCAGGGTGGTGCGGGGGTCTTATCCCTTGATGTCTCATTGATATTATATGGAGCCCTGGGTTCAAATCCCTTTTCTGCCACTTGATATAGAGGATCGGTTTGGTTTGCAGCATTGGTAAAAGGAAGCAGACTTGCTCATAGTTTGGTGCTGTGGGTTGGTCTCAGTGCGATCAGGTTCATGTAGCATCATGTTAGATGTGGGTTCTATCCCCCTGTGATCTCTTTATTATCATGTTATAAACCTGTAGGATTATATCAGTGGGTAACACCTGATCCACCACTGAAGGTGTCTGTGGCCTGAAGGGTTGGGTATCGGACTCCTTAGAAACACGTCCAGGGGTTCTAATCCCATTCTCCTACTTTTCTGACATCATTCTTCTTACTATTACTTACAGTATAACAATAGCCACATGGCCGTCGGCTTCTGCCTAATGATACATAAATAACTTGTAGTGATGAGGAAGGACAATCGCTCTAGATAGAAGATGTTTCTCTAAGTCTGTAGGAACATGGAACATGGAGGGCTGAGCTGGAGATCCATATGGATGATGGATCCCAGTATTATCCTTTTTTCTTTCTCTCAGTGTTCCCCACCATTGATGCTTTATTTTTTGGATGTTTATATGACTGTTGTGTAGACCTTTTTTTAGTATTTGATTGATGTCATTGAGAAGTATCCTACAAGATTCCCAGTTCTGCCTGTGGTGCAGAGCTAGGAGCAGCGCACATACAATGGAAGACTGTGTGCTGGAGACCAGGGTTCTAATCCTGATTTCCTCACTTTTTTTATGTTTCCTGCCGGCTAGCCATTTTTTTGGGCCGTGAACCTTGGCTCTGGTCTTCTCCATCTCGATAATGAGACTGACAAACCTTCCCTTATATATATCAGAGCAGGAGATGGCTCAGGGGGTAAGGGGCCAGGAAGCTGAGCAAGGATCCTGGAGCCCCTGGTTCGAATCCTGTGCTGGCATTGTTGGGTATAGACTCCGTATACTACACATGACTATAATACAGATGGTGGTTATAGAAAAATGTGGAATATTTTCATCCATTTAGGACAAGTTCCCAACAGCCAAGCGATCTAAGGGGGATTTGAACCCAGGTCTATAGCATGAGAGGCAGAGCAGCTGCCCCCTGAGCTATCCTGCTGCCCATTGTTACACTGTCCGTTTAGTAATAATGACATTTAGATTCTAGAACACACCTGTCAAAAATCAGGCCCTCCAGCTGTTTCAGAACTACAATTCCCATCATGCTAAAGTTTTGGCTGTCCAGGCATGAAGGGAATTGTAGTTTGGAAACAGCAGGAGGGCCTGAGTTTGACATCCCTGTTCTAGAAGAATCATCTTCATGAACTACATATTCCAGACCTGAGGATGGTTACGATATTAGAGAAGATAAAGCATTTTCTCCTATATTAAAGGAGTACTCCAGCATTTTTTTTTTCCTTTTAGGTCCACTGGTTTCTGAAAATTGTATAGATTTCTAATTTACTTCTATATAAAATTCTCCAATCTTCCAGTACTTATCAGCTGCTGTATGCCCTGCAGGAAGTGGTGTATTCTCTCCAGTCTGTCACAGCGCTCTCTGCTGCCACCTCTGTCCATGTCAGGAACTGTCCAGAGCAGCAGCAAATCCCCATAGGAAAACCTCTCCTGCTCTGGACAGTTCCTGACATGGACAAGTGACTAATAACCCCCCTGCCCTCCTATTACTCTTGCCTGGGACGTTTTCTTCTTAGGGTAGGTTCACACTACGGAATCTGCACAGATAAATTCCGGCGGATTCTGTAGCGTACCCGTTCATGCCCTCACTCCATACACACCATTCTATGGGCTAGCCAATTCCGCTATCCGCCGAAAGAATCGACACGTCAATTCTTTCGACAGAATCCACCCATGCATAGAATGGTGTCTATGGCAAGGACGGAGAGGCGCGGAGCATAGTCTATGGTGTTCATGTAAGCTTGAAGATAAATTAGGTAAATATTATCAATGCTCAATGTGTAGGGCTGATTATTTATAGGAAACCTGTTAATTTCCACCTGCAAAACGCTCAGGACTAGAGCGACATTCAAAAATTTTATACAGAACATGAATGAATAGCCACATTGTATGTACTTGGTGCAGTGCAGAATAACTATGGCAGAACATGGTCATATTACAGGGCTTAGAATAGAGAATACTAATGATTTTAAAAACTTTTTGCAAATGACAGGGGCACAGTTGTCTAATATACAATTTGTTTCAGTGCTATGATCCAGTTTAACATATGTATACATGGCTGAAGTGTTGCTGTATAGAAATGTAAATGTCAATCAGTATGTTATACCCTTACCGTTCGTATAACTGTTTCTTTATAGACACCGTATCTTGGAGATCCATCTTTCCTGTCTGTATAACTCTCAGAAGGGCATCCGTCTCTCCAATGCCGTAGCTCAGTTTGGCTTCTGCAAGTTGGACTGTAAGCGGCAGAGGATTCATCTCCAAGTGAATGGCAGACAAAACCTCTGCCCGTTCTCTCTGCAGCCTCTCGATCTCCTGTGATCTGCTGCCAGACACTTCCTGAGAAGCTTCGGTCTTAGTGGGACCCCCTCTTAGATATAAATCGGGACTGCTGCTGACCATTCCATTTTTAGTTGCACCACACTGGACTCCAGACCAGTTGCTAAATTTGTTGTGCATGGGTAGATCCTGCAACGCGTAACCCTGCAGTTTGTGACTTGTCCGGAAGGTCGGCTCCTGACCCAGAAGAATGTCCGTGTTGCATTCACTTTCAACAACTGATAATTCATCTTCTTGTAAGTGTAGGCCAAGACCGCTCATCTGGGAAGGAGAATCGGGATAGCCTCTACTTTTAATGTATGAGTTACCGGACGTTATTGTAAAACTTCCAAAATCATTCTTATCGCTACCAAGTTCTTTTGCACTTTGTCTAGTGATCTGCCCATGTCTATTTGATAGAGACTGTGACGTTACAGAGAGGTTTTGAAGAGACTGTAAGTGCTCCCAGGGGAGAGGCACCTTCTCACACTGCGTAGAGGTGTAATAGCTTTCAGCGTTACATCTTCTTCCATTACCTGTAATCTCAGAGTTGCTGCTGGAGTGGTTGGTAAATGAAGCAGAGCGTGTCTCTCGTAAGATGCAACCTTCACTCACGAATCTTTGGAGTTTAGCAGATGAGGCTCTTTTTCTGGTGGTTTCCCTCAACGAGACGCTGCGTGTAGCGACACATTCATTGCCCACATTGGTTTCGCTGTCTGTCTCCGTTTGGGAACCGTTCAGTTGTAGGTCGCGGAGCTCTCGCTCTTTTCTCTTTCTGCTACGAAGGATTTTAGCAAAATTCTGATTGTTTAAATGACTTTCGGGTACAAGTTTAAGGTGGAATTTCTTACTCGCCTTCACGGTTAAAATCGGTGAAGAGGCTCTATCCACCATTGCGGTTTTCTCTTGACAATCGGTGTGGTATCTTGTGGTGTCCACCACACTGGAAGATGGACTGTTTACTACTGTATCTTCTGCACATTTATTCACGTTGGTGGAAACTAAAGAACTTTTTGAGGAAGAATACGGGATAGCTGTAGAGGACATGTCCTGCAAGCCATTTAGGAACGGGGTAGATGCTCGATCTTGAGGTGAATGATAGAAAACATGGTCTGATTGTTTGCAATGTTTAAACTCGTGTAGGTTTGGTAGACTTTGTGTTCGGGTTTTACTCCCTTTGCTGCAGTTTTGTTCTCCTAAACCCATGCTTTGAGGAATATGAGTCAAAGAGTCTGTTCCCAGAACTTTAACTATGACATTTATCCCTGGGGAGCTTAGGAAATGATTGTGCTCCCTGGTAAGATTCTGTGCATTGTTCACTATCGATGAATCGGTCTGAATGCCCCGGTCCACAGAGGTCTGAGTGAAGGAGTCTCTCACCGATCTTTTCATAATCTGCTCTTCAAGACCTCTTTGTATCCTGAAGGCGTCCTTACTAACATGTTCAGGGTTATGTTTTGAGAGATTTCCTAACAATTCAGAAGTTTCTTGCAGGAGTTGTGATAAATGTAAGGACATGTTCTGCACACTTGACCAGGACGCGGGCCTCTGGCCCACATTTCTATTCCTCATAGACTTTGAAGGCAGCACATCAGTATGGTTTCTCTGGTGCTTAGAGGTCTTCCGATGCCTATGCCTACTTTGCACTCCCTGTTCACTAGATACCCGCTTCACAGGTTCATTACAAGTCTCCGACTCAGACGTGTACAAAAATATTATTTCATCCAGCTGTGAGTAGTCTTCTAATTTTGTCTGTAACCCGGAAATTCCTGCAAACTCTGCTCTATTCCCTTCGCAGATGACGGGAGACTCGTCAGACAGAAGTTCCTGAGAATCATCCAGTGAAGTTATATCTTGCCTTGAATCATTCCTTCCAAGACTGCTTATGGTGCTGGATACAGTTTTGGCATTTGCATAGGAGCTGAGATGAGAATGGAAGGGAGAATTGTGACTATTAAGACCTTCATCAACACTGGAGCACCGTATCAGCATATCCACTTGTTCTTTAAACTTAGCAGAGGATACATCAATGGCACTATTAAACGTGCAATTCCTCCATCCAGGTTTCGGATAGTCTTCTTGCTGCCAAGAGTGAATAAAGGGATTGATGTCACTCGAGGAGAAGTGAAGACCTTCAGTATTGTCCACCATACCTGTTGGCTGCTCTGCTTGGTGTGAAGGTTTGGGAATTAGACTGCTGGGATGTTCATCTGGTAGTTTATGCATTAGACAATTGGTGTCACCTACATCTGCTACTAAAAGGCTATTATCTGTTCCAGGATATTGAACTGTCTGAGTACAATGATCGGCCATATTATGTTGTGCATATCCATCTGACTTTATCTTTAAATGCGCAGGTTCCTCCATAAATTTTTCCTCAATTTTGGATGAAGTGTCAATGTGGGAAGGAGCTACTGATGCTGCAGGCGGTTCAATGGAAAATTCATTCATATCAGACTCCGAATCCGTCTGATCTAGATTATTGGGGTGATCAGGGGATGGAGTTTCAATACTGTCAGTGCATGTTGACATTTCTTCATTGAAGTAAGTTGACTGAGAAATATCATTGACAGCCTCTGGGAAATCGGATTCGCATTCACCTAACCCATCTACTAAGTTGTTTTGCAGACCAGAGATGTTCTTTAAAACCAGATATCTGGATGTATCTGTGTCACTTGAAGAGATGTCAGTGGACTCGCTCACATCTGGAGAATATTCTCCACAGACTCCAGTAGCCATCAGAGACACTTCCACAAGTCCACCATTGTCTCTGACCCTTATAGGGGAATTATGATCTTCTACAGCACAAGTCACTTGGTCAATACCTCCATTGCGGTGGGTAAATGATGACATACTCTGGTCACATAGTTGTCTCTGTTCACATTCTACTTTACGCGCCTTATTGTTTGCAATGAGATCGGATAAACCAGTGGTCACGGCCACATTAAGTTCCCTATTAGCTTCACGTGGTGATGATCTACAACTAGTTGGCCGATACATTCCTTTTTCGATGCTATGTCCAGAATTTGGGTCATCTCTAAACAGTAATGGTTCTTTATCCTGATCTTGAGAATCATTGTTTTCGTTGGGACAGTCAGTGGTTGCATCCTGCAATGTGTCAAGCTTTATGCTGCTCTCGCTCACATTGACTGACATAGTACTAGATAAACTGGCAGCATCTTTGGAATCGGAGTATTCCTTTTCAGCTATACAAGAGGATGACGTCTGATGTAAGCATGCATCTTTTACTGTATTTTTATTCTCACCTTCATTGCTTTTTGACACATTATAGTTTTGTTGCACTGAATTGTCTTCTTGTGTTTTATCATCACGATTGAGATGATCACCAACACTTTCAGATCTAGTTTGAAGGTAACTACCCTTACTTATAACCCTCTTGGAAGATGTAGTGCTATCTTGAGACTTTTTACATTGTTCCGGTATTCCCAAACATTTAGCATCTTCACTCTGGCCGATACTGCTTCCATCTTCCAATATACTAAGTTCTGGGTCCACAATTTGGGGACTACTGCCCTTTTTTTCTTCCTCTGTAAACTTAACAATTCGGCAACACTGCACCATTTCAACCTCCATATTATCATCTAGGACTGCCGCATCTTTTTCTCTACTCATGCTTGGAAAACTAAAACTTAAGTCAGCTTGTGTAGAAGTGAACTTTTCTTCTAAACCATCTGTATCGTCAGAAAACTTTCCAGTTCGATCCTTCACTTTATAAAAAGGTACATTCTGCATCTTAGCCTCATAATATGGAAGGGGATGACCTGTACCACTCATATCTTCCAACAAATGGCAAACGGCAGAAGAAACACTCGCTTGTTGTAGACCAGTGAATGATCCCTCAGCAGCATATCCAACCTCTTGACTATTTCCGGTCCAATTCCAATGACCACTCTCCAAAAGGAAGTCCTGTGTGGTTCTGAAGTCATTTCCATGCTTCCCTGCTGAGGTCTTATCTTCGCTATTACTGTCCTTGCCAATTCTTAACGTTTCCCGTTTTAAGGGAATATTTTTGTTCTGGCAAAATGGATATGTTTCTAATGACGTTTTTAGACTTTCTTCCTTCAGTATTTGAAACTGCGTATGGTCATGTGCAAACAAATCCCTGTTGGAGGACTGAGTATTAAATGTGGAGGACACATAGGCCTGGTTGGTGGCAGCAGGAGACATATGATTGTGTGCAGCTCTATTATCGTCTGATTGTTCTGTCTGTGTTACATGGTGTGAAGGCTGCATTTCTGTAGGATAGTCTTCATTACTACTTTGGCTTTTATTACTGGTACATTCAGGGCGAAGCGGATAACTTTCTTCCACTTTATTCAGACTCTCAGGAGATCCTAAGGGTTTACCAGTCTTTGCCGACGCATCTTGTGACTCCCCGTCACTTTTTGGAGGCGAACACTCTTTCTCGTTGTAATCTTTTATACGTGTAGCATCATCAGATCTATCAACATCTTCATGTTTAGATTCAATGCTACAAATCCTGGTCTCTGGGTACTGAGAAAGCGGTCTGACAGCTAGGGAAGAGTTGTCTGCAATGCCAGTCTTGGGACAGTCTTCATCCAAAGTGCTATCATATACAGTAAAACATAGTTCCTCACCATTTTTATGTGAGATTGAGCTTTCATACTCTGTTGCATCACTATCTAGGTGGTTATGGAGCTCAGTAACTGGAGATGAGACTATGGCAGTCATGGCAGCTTTTTCTGATTCGTGGCAAAGTGACTGTGCTAGCTGTCTGGGTTTTGCACATGCTTCAGTGTCGGGTACCAATTCTTCATTCTTACAAGCTAAATATTTTTCATTTATGTTTCCTTGTTCAGAAGTAGAAAGGTTACTTTTACTCCGCTGAACTGGTAAGGGATTGCTGGCAGATGCACAATGGTTATGGTCTCCCAGTGGACCCATACTATCGTCCACCATGCTATAGACTGGTCTGCCATTAGTATTTTCAGTGCCACGAACGTGCCCATTTTCACAATTGCCATGTTTAAGGACGGAGAATTGTTCCTGATCAAGTTTACTGATATTCTGCATTTCTTGTACAGGATTTGTCTGTTTTTCAGTCTTGAAACCTGTGTTAGGATTTATATCCCGCTCTATTGTAGACTTTGGTGGGATCGATTGGGTGGGGTTACTATTACCAAAATCCAATTTATCATCTTCTTTAAAGTTACTGGGACTTTTTTGGACCGATTCACAACATAACGGTCCAGATGTGACAGATTCTTGACAATCGGTAGGAACAGACTGCCGCTGAGTATTCGGGGTTCCAAGGCCCAAAGACACTGACATTACATCACTTGTATTCTCACAGATGGTGTTTGCAGTGGTATTACGAAAATTGACTTTTTCTTGGGTTAAAGGCAATTTTAGTACCTCTTTAGATTCAAGTGTCTCCCTGTCACTTGCAAGGGAGATTTCAAGCACCCCCTTAATATTTTTAGTGCTGGTTGCTGAAGATTCTACGGAGGTTGCAATGTTGTCTTTACTTTTCGAATCGCTTTTATTTCCATTGCATTTGGTTAGATAAGATGATGGCTCAGGTGGACAACTCTCATCATCTGGTACGGTTTCTCCTCCTGTACCGGTGGATGTATCTGCAGGTCTGTCCTGTGCTTCTGTATGTGCACCTTCAAGCTGACCTGGAAATTTGTCAGGTTCAGTTTCAGAAACTTTGTTATCTCCTCCTAAATTCTTCATCTCATCCACTCCAACCTGAGACTCCAATGTTGGAGCACAGGTCAGAGACAAAGCATCCCCATGTGTAGTGATCCCACTTGGCTTAAAAGTATCTGTTTGACTTGATAATCCAGATGAACTGGAAGCAGGAGAGATAGTCTGGGATTTCCCAACACAAACACTTGAGATGGTGGCGGGACAATAGTCCGATATTCCATGTAAAGTGACAGAGTACTCAAGGGCAGGTCCATCATTCACCTTGAGATAAAATGAATCGGTAAGGTCCAAGCCACTATTGTCTCTTGCTACTGCAATGTTCTCCTTATTTTGATCTTCATTCGCTATTAAATTCCTAGGGCTCTGAAGCTTCCAAAATATCTCAGCAGGAAGTTCTTCAGCGGAATCCACCTCAAGTACATCAGCATCGGCTAGGCTATCCAGAGAGAAGCTCTTTGTCAAGCCAGTTGTCACTGATCCAGTTGTAAGTAAAGGGAACGAATTGTGATCCGCAGCAAGCGAAGTGCCGGTCGAGGATGTTGCCCCAATCGTCTTGTATTTGTTAAATCTTCTTTTATTGGGTCTCTCTTTTCTCTTTTCCTTTTCGGCAAGAGAGTCTTGAGACATCTGGCTGTCGTCGCTATCGGAATCTTTCTGCCGTGTATTATTTCTTTGCCTCTGTCGTTCCTCCTGTCTCAGCTGTACAGTTAAGGCACTGGCATAAGCAGAAGAGAGAGAATCAATAGAATAGAAACTTTCACTATCGGAGGAATCAGTGTGGTCATCCCTCTTGCGGTCTTCCAACATTTGATTATTATTTTTGAGGAATCCCCTATTGAGTCTCTCTGTGCTTATCCTGCTCCGATCAATAGCCTGTGTCGCTCCACGTCTGTTGCTCATCTTGGGGACATTACCCATAGATGATGAGATCTTAGTTTGTTCAGCAGGCTTCCTTTGAGTATTGGATTTTAGAGGAGCCATGTTGTATCTGGTTGGTTTACCTTTTAACGTTGGCTCCACAGCAGCTGGCTTCACTTGGCTGGGTGATATCGATGTTTGCTTTACTGATTTTTGTTGTGGTAACTTCCCTGTATCACCTTTTGGGCTTGTTTTGCCCTTTTCTTGTACTGTACCCTTTTTAAGACCACCAACAGTTAAAGGAGAAGGACTTTTTAATGGCTTCAATTTTGCGTCCTTGGTTCCTGTAGTTACAGTGGGTCGTAGGTTGCGTCTCTTTGGTTGTTCAGCAGTAAAGTAACTGGAAGACCCTTTTGCTCCACCTCTAGGTTTATCCATTTTTTGACGTTTTTTGCTCATTTGTGGATCACCTGACAAAAGGGCAGAGCTTGTACTGATTTGTTTTATGAGTAAGTCAATTCTTTGATCGTGAACGATTTGCAGATTATTGGCATTTATATTGGGAGGATTACTTTCCCACTGTCCATTGCTACTAGGGTTACCAGAAGAATTAAGAAGACAATCTATAGATACACTTGGTAAAGGATTTCTAACTTCATCAGTCTTAGTAGTTTGAGCCAGCTCAGATTTACATTTTCTTTTCAGAACAGCGCTGAAAGACATAACAACATAGTGTGGTTAGCAAATGCAATACAAACTAAACAAAAAAACAAACTCCACAGAGTAATAGTTTGGTAGATAGGTTTTTTAAGGACTTTTTTAAGTTAGTTAAAGGGAAACTGCTGTTAGGGTGTGTTCACATGTACAGGATACAGGATCCGCAGCAGATTTTATGGTGCAAATTTAATGCTGTGTTCAGTTATTTAGTTATATCGATATCTGCGCCATCAAGTCTGTTACGGATCCTGTATGTGTGAACCCATCATTAAAGGATACCTGTCACCCCCCGTGCCAGGGTGACAGGCTCCCGACCCCCCGTTACAGCCCCCTATACTTACCTAATCACGCCGGGTCCCGCTTCCTGATGCGGTCGGGTCACGGAGATATCAGCTCCAGAAGTCCGGCGCGCGCGCTCACAGGAGAGTCCGATGCCCGTAGAGAATGACGGAGCATCGGACTCTCCATTCATTCTCTATGAGCGTCGGACTCTGCTGTGTACGCGCGCGCCGGGCTTCGGGAGCGGATATCTCCGTGACACGACCGCATCAGGAAGCGGGACCCGCCGCGATTATGTGAGTATAGGGGGATCTAACAGGGGGTCCGGAGCCTGTCACCCTGGCACGGGGGGTGACAGGTCCTCTTTAAGGCAGTTTTCGCATCTCAACTAAGTGTAGTTTACATAGTTATAAAAAATAAAGAAATCCTACAAGTATAAATATGTTAGTTGAGATGGAAATATCCATTCAATTATTACAATTAATATTTTTTAAAGGCGTTATCCAGAGAGCTGAAAAGGTCCTACCTAACCCTTTTCCGATGCAGCACTTCCTCCCTCTGGTTGTTTTCGAAGGCATTTTCTGAGACAACGGGGTGAGAGCATGTTGCGAGTATTGCGTGCAAGCGAAACTATGTCTGTGTGCAATGTCTAATGGCTGCCCAATGTCGCAGAGACATCTGTAACATCGCGCAGCTATTGAACATCCCCCGCAACATGTACATATCCCCCTCTCATCTCGGAATACCTTCCAGAACAGGTAGGGCTTTTTCCCACTTTTTCCACAATTGTATTTTCATTGACTATACTAAATATACAATGGATATAAAGAATTAATAGCTTATATGGGATTAGAAAACTATGGCTGTTTTCTTCCAAAAAAGCACCACACCTGCCCAAGTTATATGCTGCATTTTAACACCATTGAAGCTAATGGGGCAGGGCTGCAATGCCAGTCAATTCAATTCAATTTCTGCCAATGACAGTAGACATTTAATTGAGCAGGTTAGTGTTAAGCGGACCTGTCAAAATGTTTGGGTACAGCAATGTTATGCGAAGGTTAGTTGGATGCTTCCCTAGGGAGTCCTGAAAAACATGGATGTATCCATCTTTTTCTGGCAGCCCTAGGACAGCATCCAACCCCTGCAGCTGTGGGGACTGAATTGCCGAGCGTTTGGGTTAAAATAACGTTGAAGAACCTGAACATTTTGATAGATGCAATCAACACTATGGCAGATCAATGAATGGTTTGGGTACTAGAAACACTACTTTGTATGGGGGGGGGATTTTAAAGCGTTATTTCTATGCCACTAAATGCTAACTAAAAAAAAATATAAAAAATATTTAAACTACTGGACCTACCTATAAGAATTAGGAAGGGTCTGTAAAGTCCAAGGTAATGATCGTCTTCTGTAGGATGAGAATCCAGAAGGAGAGCTGCTACTCCTATGTAGGCCTGTGGTGGTAAGGGAAGTCTCTTGTACCTTTGGGACATGGAGAAGAGTTGGTTTTACTACGTCATCATTGAGCCAACAAGCCGCCTGCAGCTGTTGGAGAGTTTTCTTGGCCTCTAAAAGTTTTTGTTTCTTAACAATTCTTTCGAGCTGAAGCTTAACTCTCTTCCTCCGGATGTTTCTCTCCGCCCTACGTAGGGAGCATTTTCTGAGGAGCTCCAGTTGCACCAGTTTCTTCCCTTCCTGTTCTTCCAGTGATGGCTGGACGTCAGTCTGTGCACAGTTCTGAACCTCAACCTCCACATATGTCTTTGGTTCGGTCTGAGACGATGATTCTCGTTTCTGTTGGCACAATGCAATAACTCGCTCCTTCTCTTTTACAAGCCACTGTTCATCTGAGAAAACACATGCATACAGATCACATAGTTGTGTAACAAAAACATGCACTGATTACTAAAAAATAAAAATAAATCATGTAGTATCTCCCCTTCTCCACATGATAACCTATGTGCATCACATAACTTCTGTCTTGTGGACTATAATTTGGTCATACACATTAGATTAGTGCAAAACAAACACAATTACCTAAGGTCCTATTACACAGAGCGATAATCTGCAGAATCAGGACGATTTGGCAGATTATCGGTCTGTCTAATAAAGAATATAAAGTGATCATCATCTGATCGTTGCCTTTCAACATGCTGAAAAATCATCCGCTTCCGACTGTACATTGCTACATGTAATACCGCGGCTGATGACATTGTAAGGCAAATAATAAAGTTTATACTCACACGTCCAGGGTCTCTGGTGTCCTGCAGCCTTTACCCTGCATCCCTCAGCAGCCTTTGACCCCGTATCTGTACTGACAGGCCACTCAGCCAATCACTGGCCGCAGGGCTGTCCCATCTCAGTCAGTGATTGGCTGAGGAGGCTGTTGCTAAAGAGATGGGGCCAGAAGTGTCAGAGATGGCCAAGGGGAGCAGGAAACGAAGGGTAATGGCACCAGAGCCAATGGGGAGCATTGGTATAAACTTAGCGGACATCACTATCAAGATCAATAGATATATGTATGTTGCAGTGAAATAATAAAATCATGGATTTGATCAAATCCTGGGAAATGATGAAATGACCACACCATTCCATCATTTCCCTGAAGAAAGTCAGGGATTTGATCAAATATCTGACCCCTTTCAGGGAAATGATGGAATGCTGGCGCGCTATCATGGGCCTCCTGCTCCAAGTCCTGGCCTGGGTGACTAACCAGACTTGAATAGGTTACTCATTTCATCATTTCCCTGAAAGGGGTCCGGGATTTGATCAAATCCCTAACTTTTTTCAGGGAAATGACGGAACGGCATGGTCATCTCATTTCCCGGGATTTGTTCAAATCCATAGGCATTCGATCAAATTCCTGGTTTCTATCATTTCACTGCCACATATACATACAGCCCTTGCTAGACAATTGTCAAGCCATGTATGAGGCTCAGTAGGCTCTAGAAAATGGTCGCTAGGGGATAATTGGCCGATCAATGGGGTCCGCCACATTGTTCCCCTGTGTGAGACTGACCGTTGTTATCCTCTTTCTCTCGGCCCACATAAAAAGGGCCTATACTGGCTCAGTCAATAGAGAACAAATTCAGATTAAGTACTTACCCTCCTGGATCTGCTGATTGATCAGACACTGCTCGTCTTCCAGCTCCTTCTCTCCCTTCACCTGGGCCGTCTGGATCTGACTTTTCAAGTCCTCCACGTACTTCTGCTGTTCTTCTATCTGTGTCCTATAAGTGGCTTCTAATTCTTTCAGTCTTTGCTGGTACTCCTCAGGTGGAGACTCTGAATTACTAGTAATAAAGAATGCATAAATTAAGAATTACATCACTGCGTAATGAAGCGAGACTGTACAATTGTCACCGGAATATGCAGACACTACATTCAATGTTATACAGTAAAATCAAGCAGGAAAGAGAAAGCAACCTATATAATGCTGCATTCAGATGAATGGGAGTCTGAGCATGTGTAATACCCAGTGCTGCTATTTAGAATGAGCTAGAGACCACTGAGTACAATGCACCAAAGACTATGGATACCTATACACCAAAATGTGTGAACTTCCTGAATGCAACATTTATCAACCTTCATAATAACCTTGCTGTGTGTGAAGATTGAGCAAAGAGAATTTTGCTGACCACAGTCAGGGGCTTTGCGTATTATAGAAGTATAGGAGCCTGTATACTGACATGTTCAATTTTTTGCAGTCTGGAAAAATGCACAGATCGTAAAATCCATGGTGCACTGACCCATAGAACAGAATCAGTTCTTTAATATCTGCAATTGCAGGTAGTATTCGGATAGTTTATTACGGTCATGTGCAAGCAACCCTGGCTGACAGTTCCGCAGAGTCTGAGATAAATCCATTAGAGAGCAGGGTGAGTTTCTGACACTTTCCTACCCTCCCTTCTCTTTGTCACCTGTGCACATTAGGTGGGTGATCCCGAAATCGGATGGTCCAGTTGACTCTGCTCTTATGTGTATGAGCACCACAAACCACAGAATAGATGATAACTAATGATTTACACTACACCAGGGGTCCTCAACTGGCGGACCAGGCCAGCTGTCCGCACCCCGGCTGAGCTGCGCTGCTCCCCTGTGCACAGTAACTATGACCGTTCATTATGAGCGCACATAGTTACCGTGCAGCAGCAGCACTGACAGAGAGGGAGCCATTGGCTCCCTCCCTGTCAGTCACTCTCGTGGCTCTCTCTGTCTCTAGTGTCGGCGCTTGAGTGACGTCACTGCGCCGGCGCAAGGACAAGGGGAGAGCGGCTTCTTGTGACTCCTGCAGTGCGGCCACAAGAGTGAAGAGAAGAGGAGACGATGAACCCAGGTGAGTATAAGTGTGTGTTTGTTGTTTACATTATATGCTATATGGGATGTGGTGCACAAGAGGGCTATATACTACTGGGGAGCACACAGTGGGGGTCTTTATAAACGGGATAGCACACAGGGGGTCTCTATACAAACGAAGGGAGCACACAGGGGGTCTATATACTACTGGGGGAGCGCACAGGGAGGCTATAATGGAGGGGGAGCACACGGGGGGCTATATACTACTGGGGAGCACAAAACAGGCAGCTATATACTACTGGGGGAGCGCACATGGGAGCTATATACTACTGGGGGAGTGCACAGGGGGCTATATACTACTGGGGAGCACAAAGTGGGGTCTATATACTACTGGGGGAGCGCACAGGGGGACTATATAAGGGCTGGTGATAGAAAAAAAAGCCATCAATTCTGTAGTTCAAGAACGTTTGTGAAAAGTAACAAAACACGTTTACTACTGATGTTCAGTTCGGACCTTCACCTGACAATAGACCCCGGTAAGTGGACCTTCACTAAAATTTGTTGAGTACCCCTGCACTACACCAATAGGAAGTAGAAATAAGAAGCATACAAGTATCTCTTGTATACCAGAAACTAGATCCAACTCCTTTGGGTCACCTACAATAGAGATTGTGAGATGCCCCCCTTCCCACAGACCCCACAAATGCTTTGCCTAAATGAATGGGGGGAAATTCAGACAGACACCTCCAAAATCTTGTAGAATTACTTTCTAAGAGTGGAGGCTGCTATAACTGCAATGGGGGAAACAACTCCAAATTACTGCCTATGGATTTAGAATGGGATGTCCCAAATGCTCCAGTAAGTGTAATGGGGGTCCCAATACTTCTGGAAGGAATGGATATTGCAACATTTCAGGTGAAGGTAGAATTCTGTCTTAATTAGAAAGTCCTTAAAACATGGTTACAGAAGAAGGTTAAAAACATGCCGACGCATTTCGGGGAGGAACCCCTTAATCATGGCCTCCCAATACTTCTGTGCTTACAGCAGGGATGGGGAACCTTGGGCCCTCGTGCTGTTGCAAAACTACAATTCCCATCATGCCTGGACAGCCAAAGCTTTGCTTTGGCTGTCCAGACATGATGGGAATTGTAGTTTTGCAATAGCTGGAGGGCCCAAGGTTCCCCACCCCTGCTTTCTAGTATAGTACAATTTTACTGCATAGTCTGGATAGGTTTACACTGTGTGAAATGCACAGATTACAGCTCAATAACAATGAATCAGGCACAGTTTACATGTTCTCTCCCCTATAACAAGCAGATGAATATCTCAGAAATATGTAATGTCTCCTCTAAGGGAGCAGAACGGTGAACTTTACAAGCCATTCCAGGCAATGATCCTGCAATGTGATGGAAGAGGCAGAGATAAATGCTCTTACCTTATTCCGTGTTATGCCTCCTCCATGTTTGCAGAGAGAGAGAGAGAGAAATGACAATGTAATGCATCTGCTTTCTAACCTTGTAGGAGATGATATTCTATGGAGGCTTGCATAGAGGAAACCTCTCCATACAAACCATTTGCAGCAAGGAGACTACGCTGTCAGGCTATGCTCCACCTCTCGTGCCGGGGACCACCCAGGCTAGTGCAGGGGTTTGGCTGACTATAGTCTATCACAGCATAATGCAGCTCTCAGTTACTATAGCAGCTCTGTATAATGGAATGAGGATGCATTACGTCTCAATGTGAAATCAGGTATATTATCCTATAACAAAGATCACAAGCTGCACAAGTGCAATGTAATCGCCACAATAGGTGTTCACAGACATGAATGGAGCATATCAAGGTAAGGATAACCTACACAGCAATGGCATGGTTATGAATTTTTATATTCCTATTAATGCATTGTAAGAATTTGTTCACACGCTGTACAAACAGCGGCCGTAAACGGACGTTGTTTAATGCTACCTACAACCACTTTCTATACAGCGTGTAAACATAGCCTTAGGGTGCATTATCCCTCTGCTGCTGCAAGCAAAAGACATGGGAACAGTTTGCACCCTTGTGCAAGTTTGGCAAGGTATACAATGTGCTGTACTGCACACAGAGCTGCGGCTTGTATTGGTCTTGAGATTTCAAATTACCATACGTCCATTATTACAGGGAGACAAATACTATAAAGGGTAGCTTCACACGTACCGTATCGCAGAGGATATTCTGCTGCAGATCCGCAGCAGAATTGACAAAATGAATGAACACTGCATCAAATCCGCACTGATCCGCAGCAGATTTGACAGTGCGGATTTGATGCTGCTTGCATTCATTTAGTCAAATCTGCTGCGGATCTGCAGCAGAATATCCACTGCGATACGGTACGTGTGAAGCTGCTATAGTAACTGAGAGCTGCAGAAAATCCACTGTGATACGGTACGTGTGAAGCTGCTATAGTAACTGAGAGCTGCAGAAAATCCGCTGTGATACGGTACGTGTGAAGCTACCCTTAATTGATCTGGCTGCTGCAGAACCTCGTTCATGGTGCCCATCCTCAGTAGTTTATTGTTGGTGGAAACAAAGGGTGTTTCACCATGCTTGATCCAATGTTCTGTCAGGGGATATGCATCTAGTAGGGTTGTTTAAAGGGGTAAACCACTCAAATATAACTTTTCATATGTTGCTGCCCATGACGAGACTAACGATTCTTTCCATACTTGTTATTATCTATTCAGTTTCCTTCCTCCAGTTCTGATTTGCTGCTTTCTGCCGAAGACACAAAAATCTGCGTGAGCTTTTCTCTCTGTCTCCTCTCCGTTCCCTTCTGAAACAGCTGGTGTAAACAAGTTCCTGGCAGGCTGTATCTGTAACATTGTAGCTTCTTTGTAATGCTAAGAGGGTTAATCTGAGGTCAAGTTGCTGATGAACTCACTGTGATTATAATCCTCTCGGCATTACAAAATTGCAGATAAGGACTTGTTTATATAAGCTGTCTCGCAGGGGAGGAGGGGGAGACAGAGAAAAGCTCACACACTGTTTTTGTGTCTTCAGCAGAAAGCAGCTCAGAACTGGGGGAAGAAAACTGAATAGAAAATAACAAGTATGGAAGGAATTGTTAAGTCTCAACATGGGCAGCAACATATGAAAAGTTATGTTTGATTGGAATACCCCTTTAAACAACCCTAGCAGATTCCTATCCCCTGGCAGAACATTGGATCCAGGATGCTGAAATACCACTTGTTTTCACCAATAAACTACTAAGGCGGGCACCTTCAAAGAGGTTCTGCAGCAGTTGGGTTAATTTATAGTCTACTTACAGTAGAATTATTTCATCAGAACATTATCTGCCAACTGTTTTTTGCACCCTGAGAATTACTACCTACCAGATCAGACTACTTATGTAATTTTGGGGCCCAACATATTAAGTGTACAAAACATAAAAACATGAGAAATGAAGGTAATAAAGTACAACAGACTAAGTAGAAAATACCTTGTATTTGAGATGAGAGAGTTCCCTTTAGAAGATGAAGAGAAGTCTCCGGACAGGTCCAGCCATTCCAGAGAACAGTCACTGACAAAGGACGCCTGACTGTCCTATAGAGATGACAACCAGGGTAAGTAATCGCTGCAATAGTTACATATGCGGTAGAGACAGTCATGTCACACTGGGACAGATCAATTGTATGAGTTTAAATACAAAAAAAGCTATTTGTATATTGAAGGGGACTACATGGAAGAAGAAAAACAAATTTTAATCACCGCTGAGGTCACCACCATTCCAGTGTCCCCCGCCAGTGATGTACAATAGAAGAAACAAGCTGCATGTTATAGGAAGCTGCACACTATGTCCTATGACATGCAGCTTGTTTCTTCTATTGTATATTGTCTTTGCATGTTTAGCTGCACCTGTGGTCCCTGTATTTAGGTGTTGCCCACCCACTATTGTCGATTACACCTTGCCAGTGTAATGTAGCCAGTATATGGCAGGAGGGACCGCAGAGGTCGGCGATTGGTTGCAGTATCATGTGCTCAGTGTTTAGGGTTGTCATCGCAGCACGTCTGGCACAAGAAAACAGAATGGCAGAAAAGTGAGGGATGAGTAAAAAAATTTTTTTTTACCCACTTTTCTGTTACTGTTCTTTTTTTTCCCCCTTTAAGGGTACGTTCACACTTGTCAGATCCGCAGCAGATTTAATTTAAATAACTGAACACAGCATCAAATCTGCACCATCAAATCTGCTGCGGATCTGCTGCAGATCTGCTGCGGATCCTGTAGGTGTGAACACATCCTAAAGAGGTATTCTCACTTTATAAAAGCACTATAATTATGGTTGACAGTAACTTCCAATTAGAAGCAGGAAATGTAGAGGTGGAGCATCAGGTCCAGGCCAGTGATTGGCTGAGCGCCCCGTCAGTTCAGAGACCCGCTCTGAAGCTCCAGTGGTGGCTGCGGGGCAGAGGCCAAAACAACACCTGGGTCTGTGGACAGGTTATGTATACAGTTTAAGGGCAAGGGCCCACCACGCAGCTGTGTAATAGGCATCGGGCCGTCTAATACAGCCCCTAAAGAACACCTGTGGCCTCTTCTGACATGTCCGTTTATAAAATACAGGGTTAACTCAGAGAGCTCTAGAGGGTGTCCTGCTGCTCCAAATGAGACAAACGCTCTCCATTTGCAAAATTATGTTCCAACAGCTAAACGCAGTGAATCAGCTATGACTGATACATTTATAAATCTCCGGTCTTCCAGTACTTATCAGCTTCTGTATGTCCTGCAGGAAAGGGTGCTTTCTTTCCTATCTGGAGAGTAGGAAAGGTTTTATATGGGGATTTGCTTCTGCTCTGGACAGTTCCTGACATGGACAGAGGTGGCAGCAGAGAGCACTGTGTCAGACTGGAAAGAATACACCACTTCCTGCAGGACATACAGCAGCTGATAAGTATTGGAAATTTTAAATAGAATCAAATTACAAAGTCAAAGCTGAACACACCCCAAATAGTAACACCCAGTTGGCTATTTAGTATAAATTTCTAGCACTAACAACAGAGGAACAGAACATCACAAAGCTATAGATAAGTGTACAAATGGCCCAGAATTGTTATTTCTTAGGTATATAAGGATTTAACAACACACACAGGTCGGGAGAGGTCATTGCTTTTCTTTAAATACCATAAAGCTACTGCAATCAGTTTCCAAACCACTGTGATAGACTAATATAGACTTTCTAAATATGAATGTCACAAAAAGATAAGCTGTAAACTTACAGATCTGATCTGCCTCAGTACTGCCGCCTCTGCTGGGTGGTTGAAACGAAATCTATGAGATTTTCCTAAAACAATGATGGCTCCTAGAAAAGAAGATCTTGGTCAGTGTATTATTTCTGACAGGAATCCTACTAGTTACCCCTGATATCTGCTGCTCGGGGAGAGCCTGCACACACATAGGATGATCAGCGAGTGCTTGTCACGTACGTATGGTCAGTGTTACCGTAATGTGATCAGTTCTGGCCATGGTAATTATTTAGAATTTGAATTATTCACAAGCCCACCTGAACTATTCACATTGTCATGACCAATAGGTAAGAGCCCTATTAGGTTATGTTCACACATAGCATTTCCGTCAGTCTTTTTTCAATCAAAACCAGGAGTGGGTTGAAAACATAGCAAGTGGGCAAATCTTTCCATTATAACTTTACCCTGTCAGTTCCACTCCCGATTTTGGATGAAAAACAACTGACGGAAAGACTGTGTGTGAACATGGCCTAAGGGTCCTTTTACACACACAGATTTATCTGAGAGTTTTTGTATCCAAACCCAGGACTGGATTTGAAAAGAGGAGAAATCTCAGTCTTTCCTTTATGACCTGTTCCCGGCTTTGGCTTCAAATATATTTCAGATAATCTGTGTGTGGGCCACCCAGACAATCTAAAGGTCATCCGGGCAGCCCCTCCCGCTACTCTCCGTTCCCACCCCATTATCCGCTTGCTGTCAGTGTGTGTAATAGCGCCGACAGTGAGCAGGTATGGAGGAGCAAGTGAGTGCTGACCTGACAGGATGGCGCTCGTCCTGTGTAATAAGGCCCTGAGACAGCACAAGCCGTTGTGTAAACAAGTGCTAAGCCTGCAGATCATTGTCCTATTACAAGGCCCAGTGATCAGGGAGGGAGGCAGAAATGATCGATAGATGTTTATGGCCCTTTGCTGCACTCAGCTGTCCGCCACACATCCTCTATCACACAGGGAGATGTGTCACCCACTGATTTCTAAAATAGGTCAAAACAGCCCAATTATCCGACCAATGAGGGTTTGCTCATTGGTCAGCTCACCCTTTAAAGCAGGACAATATCAGACTTTTTTGGCCCATAATCGCCAAGTAACCGTGCCCTACTGCAGAATAGTGCACTACATGTAACTAAATGATTGGAACCTTATCATAGCCTTATCCATGTACAATTATAATACTTAGCAGGTACCTCCATTAAAGGGGTAATCCAGCAAAAAATATCTTTCAAATCAAATGGTTTCAGAAAGTTGTATAGATTTGTAATTTACTTTTAATAAAAGTTATCAGTACTTACCAGCTGTGTATGCTCTGCAGGAAGTGGTGTATTCTTTCCAGTCTGACACCTGCCACCACTGTCCATGTCAGGAACTGTCCAGAGCAGGAGAGGTTTCCTATGGGGATTTGCTGCTGCTCTGGGCAGTTCCTGACATGGACAGAGGTGGCAGCAGAGAGCACCGTGTCAGACTGGAGAGAATACACCACTTCCTGCAGGACATACAGCAGCTGATAAGTACCGGAAGACCTTTAATAGAAGTAAATTGCATATCTCTGGTGTACCCCTTTAAGTGACAAAACACCAGAGCAAGCTATGTGCAAGCAGGGAATGCTGGGAAACCTCAGCCCAATCATGTGCAGAAGTGGGTAACTACGGAGTATAACACAGGTTATAACCTATGATAAGTATAGGTATTTGCACAATGATACAACTTTTTACGTTGATAAATTTAATATGTAAAACTGCAAACTGGGATTTAAAGGGTGGATTCGAAAAAACTTCCTTGTTTGCTGATTACCTACACCCATTCTATATTATCCAGGCAGTTGTGTGATTTGCATTGGTCGCTCTGTGTAGCTGTAAGATGAGATCAGCAGCCATTGCACAGTGGTACTGGCAGCGCCCCTATAAAGCCTGCACCGTAATTAGTTTACTGTGTGAATATGTTCTTTCTCCCTTCTCTGGCACGGGCGGCTGTACTTGGCAGCACTGGGGCTGGTAGTAATTCCTGGAGTGCTCGCTAAGCTCGGATTAATGGAGAACGTCTGCACAAATTACTGCTGAGATTTCTGTCTTCTGACAAATTATAGGGGAGGCATCTCAACAAGCCAAAGGAAATGAATGAATATACATATAATATATATATATATATATATATATATATATATATATATATATATATATCTATATATATCACACATATACACATACATACACACACACACACATTGTGTGTATATATATATATATATATATATATATATATATATATATATATATATATATATATATATATATATACACATATACATAAATACATATATATTGTTACATACACTGAGTAAGCATAATGATCAGGGCTGCCCTAGGCACTAAACCTGAAGGCGCCCCATCTACACGCACCTATTGGCGATTCCAGACCTGACCAATACCACCATACCCCCCACCCCCCTGGAAAAAGACACCATATTTACTGGCAAGTCTGAACAGGAGGAGGGAAAAATTAAAACAAAAAAAAAAAATCGTTTTTTCTGTCCCCCTGCTCCCTGGTGCTGCCCCCCTTTAAGGTGCTGCCCTAGGTACCGGACCACGGGTGCCTAGTGGTAAATACGGCCCTGATAATGATACATTATCAGCATAACTCTCCCATGTTTCATGTTAAAATATATAAATGCGAGGGCAACGATTAAGACCTGACAGGCTCAAACGCATAAGCTTTATGTCTATTGTATCTCATAAGAAAGAAATCTCATGAGACCCCGATGACTTTAAATGAGAATATACACACATGGATGCTTAAAGGGGTTGTTCAGCGAAAATCTTTTTCTTTCAAATCAACTGATATCAGAAAGTTAAATAGATTTGTAATTTACTTCCATTAAAAAATTTACTTATCAGCTGCTGTATGTCATACAGGAAGGGGTTTGACACAGTGCTCTCTGCTGACATCTCTGGCCAAGACAGGAACTGTCCAGAGCAGAAGAGGTTTTCTATGGGGATTCATATAAAACCAAGACAGAGTTCCTGTCTCGGCCAGAGATGTCAGCAGAGAGCACTGTGTCAGACTGAAAATAAAACATTTCCTGCAGGACATACAGCAGCTAATAAGTATGGGAAGACTTGAGATTTTTTTTAATAGAAGTAAATTACAAATCTATATAACTTTCTGATATCAGTTGATTTGAAAGTAAAAGATTTTCACTTGACAACCCCTTTACCATACAACGTACTGGTCTCTAATTAAAAGGTCCCCTTGAGGTTTACCTTGAGACAAGCGACAGACGTCTTCGACTTCCTGTCCGTTGACTGAGCAGGGCGCCCCGGGTGATGACCGCAGCTCTACTACTCCAAACTTGTTCTGGATTACACAGTGATCCTGCTGAATGTTCTCACCCTGTAACACTGATGTAACCAAGACACTATGAGAAGGACCAAGATTTCCCCAAAACAGCAGTAAAACATACATACGTATTGAAGGAAGTGATTCTATATAATGCGTGATCATTGTACTGATCACATAGGAGCTCTAACAACCTCCCTTCTCTTCCAATGATTGTGTTTAATTAAAGTCCCAGAGACAACAACAATATGTTATGTAAGGCGGACACATGCATCCATATTTCGTATACAGACCAGGAAACCACACACATAGTATAAACAGGTCGGTGCAACCAAACTGTTTCCAGGGCTTGGCTGGATGGCTATGTTCACACACACAGTATCATTGTCTTTTCCATCAGTATTTGTGTGACTAAGCACATTTGGCTCAAAAACAAAAAACGTCCAAATCTTTCCCACTAAAAAAAATTCTCTGTGCTAGGTCAGCTCTTGGTTTTGTCTTTCAAAAACTAATGCAAAATATCCTAGATATGAAACCATTATAGACGTGGCCGCTTTTATCTATACATACAGCTACTTGCAGGGGAAATGCTGCATGATGATGCATGTACCTGCAATTCTATAGGGAGATTCCTATATGATGGGCATATGTCCCAATAGGGCATATAGACTGGAGTTGTCAGTGTGATACAACCCCTTAATATTATTTAATCTACAAGTCAGGATTTTTAGTGGTGCTATGAACTGGCGCACAAGTGTAACTTAGTAGTACTAGGCTATCTTTGCCAGTCCCATAGACTTTAAAGCGACTTTGTACCCACAATCTGCCCTCCTCAAACCACTTGTACTTTCAAATGATTTTAATCCAAGATCTGTCCTGTGGTCCATTCGGCAGGTGATGCAGTTATTGTCCTAAAAAACAACTTTTAAACATGCAGCCCTGTGTCAAATTGGCGTGGCCAAGAGTGTCTGTGACCTTACCTTGCACCACCCCTCTGTCCCTCCTCATCATTAGGAATTCCCTTTAGAACATTTTCTCCTGTCTGAACATTGCACAGGTGCCTAAACGATCCAGCCCATGTGCAGTGTTCTTACAGGTGATGAATAGTAGAAAACCTGCCTGGAGCATTCCTAATGATGATGATGATGAGGAGGAGGGACAGAGAGGAGGTGCCAGCCTAATGCACACTCCAGGCCACGCCAATTTGGCACAGGGCTGCAAGTTTAAAAGTTGTTTTTTAGGACAATAACTGCATCACCTGCCGAACGGACCCCAGGACAGATCTTGGATTAAAAACAGCTGACGGTACAAGCGGTCAAGAGAGGGCAGATTGTGGGTGCAGAGTCACTTTAAGTGGAATAGTGGAATACATGCTAAATCTCATTGTAATTGAAATGGGGTTGGGGGGAGGGGGTGGCTCCCATTTCAAAAACGTTGGTCTATCCCCCACCAGTCATCATTGGAATATGTAATAAATGTCTGAGTGTAGGAAAATCCCTTTAGGGTGCCTTCACACATACCGACTTGCAGCAGAAAGCTCCCTGCGAGTTTCTGCTACGAGCCGTGGTCCTGGAAGGGCCCTATCACTACATACAAGCAGTGGTCTGAAAGACCGCTGCGTGTATGTAATGCAGCCGCCCCCCTTAACCCCTTCGGCTCCGAACAGGTCCTGCACTGCTGTCTCCATACATTACCTGGCTCTGGCTGCACAGGGTCCTGCTCTGCCGCCCAGCCAATCAGTGGCTGCGGCTGGGCAACACACTGATTGGCTGCGCGGCAGAGCAAGACGCCGGGACCCCGTGCAGCCTGAGCCAGGTAATGTATGGAGACAGCGGTGCGGGAACGGTGCGGGAGCCGAAGGGGTTAAGGGGGCGGCTTCATTACATACACGCAGCGGTCTTTCAGTAGTATGTAGTGATAGGGGCCTTCCAGGACCTTGGCTCCTAGCAGAAACTCGCAGCGAGTTTTTTGCTGCGAGTCGGTATGTGTGAAGGCACCCTTAATCGACATTCAGTATTACTTCTTTTAGCCAGCCCTGATTTATTAAAAAAAAAAAAAAAAACACACACCGCACACCTCACCCCTGTTATGGATAACAGGAATTGTAAAAAAATAAAATAAAAAAATAATCAGTACTGTAAAAAGAATTGACACGTAAAGTTATCAGGATGCTGACTGTCCCCAATGTATAAGGCTGCTCCATGTCCAAAACCGCAGTAAATCCTGCATCAACGTAGACTAAAAAAAATAGATCAATCACCAACATGGCAAAAAATGCCGAATCACCACAGACCCAAGTCAGGGAAGGCCGGGGCTGCACAGAGGATGTTACATAGCGGTACTTATGGATTTATCCACTTATTATATATACTCAGTTGTTTGCTATTTTATGAATGGTCAGGAGATGTTAGATTATCATAGAATAGGGGGTCCCATACGCAACCAATGCCATTAGTGTTATTAAAGGATTTACCTAACATGTTATATCAAGACTTATTGTTACTGTGTACACTATATAAAACTCCCATCCTTACCAACACAATTACATCACAACTCTGCTACTGGTATCTACTAGACATCCATAGGATGGATAGATAGATAGATAGATAGATAGATAGATAGATAGATAGATAGATAGATAGATAGATAGTAAATAAAATCCTTAAACAAATCATTGATACTGGATAAGTCGTACCAGAAAACGCCAATGTGATTTTCTTACAGTCAAATAAACATGAATGTCTTGTTGCTTACCTATATCGTGGTCACCGCTCCCAACGTTTGTTGTTCCTTCCTAAATGATGACAGGAAGACAGAAAAACCACAGCCGTCAATGAGGATGAAGACAAGGGACTTGCCGGCAGACACCTCGGCGAGCCCAGCGCGGCGGCTACAGGCGCGGAGCCTTTGTCTGAGCGTGCACAATGTGAAACACAAGGCAATCCATTTTACCTTCTTGGTAATGGGCAGACGGCAGAGTGTAATGAATGCTAAGCAGAAATGACAAGAAAAGCTTCATCTATGAGCCAGGGGAAGAGAAGATGCAGAGAGAGAGAGAGAGAGAGAGAGAGAGAGAGAGAGCGAGAGAGAGACAGAGAGAGGAGAAGGTTAGTCCACATAATCAGTTTTCAGGAAAAGCTTTTACCATTTAATGATGGCACCAGGGGAATTAGCTGCAATGGAGTCAGAGATGAGGGAGATGTTCTAAAGAAACATGGATTCACAGATCATCAAGTTGGCCCCCACCAAGGACAATATATGGAATGCAATAAACAAGCATGTAAACAGACACAATGTAGAGCAGACAGGAGAGGAGGAGGAGGAGGAGTGATCAGACTATGAGCATTTCCCAGGATTACACATTTTTGCCCATGTTTCACCATACAAATGATTTGACCATAAGCAGCGTCATTTTCTTGCTAGAGAACATATGTAGTAGGCTATCAGGTGGCTTCAGATTTGATGGAGTTATTCCTTACAATGGAATTAAAGCGACAGGACAGGCTCTATTCTTATATTGCTGTAGGGCTCCCATTGAAATGAACAGGAACCATACAATTATATTTTCCATGTTGTGTCACCATTACTATTGTCTGGCCTGAGGCTGCCATAAAAACAACCTTCCCCTTCCCCGATCCTGTGCCGCCCCCGTCCCGGCAGTGGCCGTTCCTGGTTGGGCAGCACTTTCTGTATTTGTCTGATATCACACACTAAGTCATTGCTCTAGTGGTGACCCACCTTGGCATGTCATTGTTCGAGTTAGCATTCACAAATTTGGTGGGGCTCAACAACCTTTTAAGGGGGCCTTCACACATACCGACTCGCAGCAAAAAACTTGCTGCGAGTTTCTGCTACGAGCCGAGGTCCTGGAAGGCCCCTATCACTACATACAAGCAGTGGTCTGAAAGACCGCTGCGTGTATGTAATGCAGCCGCCCCCTTAACCCCTTCGGCTCCCGCACCGCTGTCTCCATACATTACCTGGCTCTGCCTGCACGGGGTCCTGCTCTGCCGCCCAGCCAATGTATGGAGACAGCGGTGCGGGAGCCGAAGGGGTTAAGGGGGCGGCTGCATTACATACACGCAGCGGTCTTTCAGACCACTGCTTGTATGTAGTGATAGGGGCCTTCCAGGACCTCGGCTCGTAGCAGAAACTCGCAGCAAGTTTTTTGCTGCGAGTCGGTATGTGTGAAGGCACCCTTAAGACTAATTTAGCTGCTCCTCAGCGTCAGTGCTGGGTTACAATGCATGGACAGTCAATCTGTGTAGTAATCGCCATTCAATACATACTTAGGCCGACTTTGGTTTAGATAATTAGGGTCCTATTAGACGGCCCAATCATAAAATATAAACGAGCGCCAATCTGCTAAATGCACTCGTTTACTGAGCAATTACACAGGCAGACTATGGGTCAGCAAGTGCTGCACAGACATCATTAGCGATGTGCGTGCAGCCCTTGCCTTTACTGTCAAATAATAAAGTATTAACTTACCACATTACCTGGTGTCTTCAGAGGCCTTTCCCGCTGTCTGCAGCTGCGCCTTCTGTTACGGTTGATACACCAACAAGCCACCGGCCGCTGGCTGAGCCTGTCTTGGCCAGTGATTGGCTGAGCAGCCGTTGCATTTCAGTGAAGAGACCGGAGCAGAAGGCAGAATGCAGACACCAGGGAATGTGGTAGGGTAAGTTAATACTCTATACTACGATCATAAGCCATCGGCCGCGCATCACTATTACACGTAGCGACCAATTATATGTCCAACGATTTTAGGTCTGTTACACAGAGTGATAATTGGCCAAATCAGCCTGATTCGGCCAATTATGGTTCTGTGCAATAGGGCCCTTACTGTCATTTAAAATAAATCTGAGACCCCCCCCCCCCACACCATTCTGTAGATATAGGCAAGAGAAGCACATTGCACAGAGATTATATAAGTACCGGAATGTTTACCAGGGTTATGTTTATACAGGGGAAATACAAACCATAACACAGACCTTAAGATAATAGATGACCACTCCAGTGCTGAGGATATCATCGTCCACCGCAATGAGGTGAGGTAAGCCGGAGTCCCCAATGGTCACCCTGGCTTTCCCCTCATTAATATCAACATTGTACTGCTCCATAAGCGCTGCTTTATCCGTCCACTTATCTGTCCAGTCTTTGGTGAGCTGCTCAATCTGTAATCACATACAGACAAGACAAAGTATAGACAAGACAAAGTAATAACTTACACTGGAGCCATGCATAAGACGTATGCCATTATCAGCATTTTTTTTTAACCAATTAAAGAATCATTCAGGATCCTCCGCCATTAGCCAGAATCTGTCCGTGTCTGCAATTCCATATACTACACAGCATATACATCTGAAGAACTGTGGAAGCGATGCATGGCAATAGAACGTTTTATCCTTATATACGTTCTTTATTTTTTCTAATGGTGTGCTTACACACACAGATTATCTGACAGACTGTTGAAGCCAAAGCCAGGAATGGACTATAAACAGAGAACAGGTCATGAAGGAAAGACTGAGATTTATCCTCTTTTCAACTCCATTCCTGGCTTCAACAATCTTTCAGATAATCTGTCTTTGTAAACGCACCAAAAAAAGAGTAATGCATTTCACACTAAATACACAGTCTGAAATAGCTGTAGGGGTATAACTAGGTGAACGCATTATAAAAGCACAGTTGTGGTACCGACATTACATTCTTTTTAGAAATGTCTATAGGTTATTTGACTTCTTAATAAAGGAAATAATACAATGTACATGTACATGCTGTCTATGTGTGTGTTCCACCACCCATATTAGTCTCAGTTTATTGTTACATAAGCACATAGTGCCATCTAGTGGTCATATTGTGCAAGCTACTTGTCAAAGTTATACTTTCAAGTAAGCAATCCAGTCTTTACTTAAAAGGGATTATCCAAAGAGAAAGCTTATCACATCTCAATAAGATAGACGATAAGTATCTTAATTATGGGTCCTCGGCAATCACACAGGCCGACACTCCATTCATTCGCTGTGGGCGGCGGGTTAACTGTGATGTACTGATTGATTACATTTATGGAATACTTTGGGGAGCAAGGACACTTGCCCCCCAAAGTATTCCATAACTGTATTCATTCAAAAACACTGTATATTCCATTTACACACACATGCATTGTAATTCCAATGGAGTGTCCAGCAGGGGCGCACTATATATAGAAGTCAATGGTACTATATATAGTGCGCCCATGCTGGACACTCCATTGTAATTACACCCCCGGTTTGTGACGTCACAGTATTTCAGAGAATCTGAAGTCTCCCTGATCTACAAAATTAAGGGAAATAGCCCTAATTTCCCATAATTAATGCACATTAGAAAGTTGTCTAACTTTCCATAAGTAATAACATATTAAAAAATAGTTTTGGCCGGACATCTCCTTTAAATAGACAACATAAAAGGTCCTGGGTGTGTAATGCATCACTATTGATATAAGACTCATATACAGGTCCTTCTCAAAAAATTAGCATACAGTGCTAAAGTTAATTATTTTCCATAATGTAATAATAAAAATTAAACTTTCATATATTTTAGAATCATGGCACACCAACTGAAATATTTCAGGTCTTTTATTGTTTTAATACTGATGATTTTGGCATACAGCTCATGAAAACTCAAACATACTATCTAAAAAAATTTGCATATTTCATCCAATCAATAAAGAAAAGTGTTTTTAATAAAAAAAATAAAAAAAAGTCAACCTTCAAATAATTATGTTCAGTTATGCCCTCTAGACTTGGTCGGGAATCCTTTTGCAGAAATGACTGCTTCAATGCGGCTTGGCATGGAGGCAATCAGCCTGTGGCACTGCTCATGTGTTATGGAGGCCCAGGATGCTTTGATAGCGGCCTTAAGCTCATCCAGAGTGTTGGGTCTTGCGTCTCTCAACTTTCTCTTCACAATATCCCACAGATTCTCTATGGGGTTCAGGTCAGGAGAGTTGGCAGGCCAATTGAGCACACTAACACCATGGTCAGTAAACCATTTACCAGTGGTTTTGGCACTGTGAGCAGGTGCCAGGTCATGCTGAAAAATTAAATCTTCATCTCCATAAAGTTTTTCAGCCGATGGAAGCATGAAGTGCTCCAAAATCTCCTGATAGCTAGCTGCATTGACCCTGCCCTTGATAAAACACAGTGGACCAACACCTGCAGCTGACATGGCACCCCAGACCATGACTGACTGTGGGTATTTGACACTGGACTTCAGGCATTTTGGCATTTCCTTCTCCAGTCTTCCTCCAGACTCTGGCACCTTGATTTCTGAAAGACATGCAAAATTTGCTTTCATCAGAAAAAAGTACTTGGGACCACTGAGCAACAGTCCAGTGCTGCTTCTCTGTAGCCCAGGTCGGGCGCTTCTGCCGCTGTTTCTGGTTCAAAAGTAGCTTGACCTGGGGAATGCGGCACCTGTAGCCCATTTCCTGCACACGCCTGTGTACAGTGGCTCTGGATGTTACTACTCCAGACTCAGTCCACTGCTTTCCGCAGGTCCATCAAGGTCTGGACTCGGTCCTTCTCCACAATCTTCCTCAGGGTCCGGTCACCTCTTCTCGTTGTGCAGCATTTTCTGCCACATTTTTTCCTTCCCACAGACTTCCCATTGAGGTGCCTTGATACAGCACTCTGGGAACAGCCTATTTGCTCAGAAATTTCTTGCTTGAAGGTGTCAATGATGGCCTTCTGGACAGCAGTCAGGTCGGCAGTCTTACCCATGATGGCTTTTTGGAGTAATGAACCAGGCTGGTAGTTTTTAAAAGCCTCCGGTATCTTTTGCAGGTGTTTAGAGTTAGTTGATTCAGATGATTAGGTTAATAGCTCGTTTAGGGAACCTTTTCATGATATGCTAATTTTTTGAGATAGGATTTTGGGGTTTTCATGAGCTGTATGTCAAAATCATCAGGATTAAAACAATAAAAGACCTGAAATATTTCAGTTGGCGTGCAATGATTATAAAATTTATGAAAGTTTAATTTTTATCATTACATTATGGAAAATAATGAACTTTAGCACTATATGCTAATTTTTTGAGAAGGACCTGTATATACTCACTTTTAGTTCGTTCTGTAGCACCAGTTCTGTTAGGTTTCCATCTCGCTCCTCGCTGAAAGGGCTGACCGTTCTCTGCAAGTGGACAGAAAATGGAAACGGCAACATAAACGAGCGATGGCCATGAGAGATAAAATACACATCACACACAGTAAAAGGAAGCAGAAAACCATACCATTTCAAAACTCCTTAACATGGCCTTTAATCTGTTAATTTCTTCCCTGAGTTCTCTGATCAGCTTTACATTGGTGTCCTGAAAGATACGTACAGGAAATTTATTATTTATTGTTAATATAATGTTAGCATGGCAAAAAAGGAGAACGTCATATTAAAATATATATTTTAAATGACAGCCACAAAAAAAAAAAAAAAAAAAAACAGCCACAAAACGGCTAAAAAAGAGCATAAATAAAATATATTCACTGTTCAAAAAGTTCACATAAGATCAATGTTTTTCACCATCTAACAGTTGACTCACTTTACACCAATATTTAACACCCAAAATTTTTGTGCAAGTTGTTGTATTTCAAGCCACACCCTCTTCCTGCTAAGCCACACCTCTTCCAACCAAGTCATACCACTTGCTAAGCCACACCCCGTTTGCTAGACAACACCCCCTGCTGGCTAAAACCCACCACCTGCTAAGCCACACCTTCATTCAAACAACAACTCCTGTTGGCTAAGCCATGTCACCTGCTAAACCCCACCTCCTGCCTCTCAAACCATATGGCTGCATGCTGCAGCCCCTTCAAGGGCGTAATGATCCAAAATTGTAGCCTAAGGGTCCATTTACACAGAAAGATTATCTAACAGATTATCTGCCAAAGATTTGAAGCCAAAGCCAGGAATGGATTTGAAAAGAGGAAACATCTCAGACTTTCCTTTATGACCTGATCTGTTTATAGTCTGTTTCTGGCTTTGGCTTCATATGTTTGTCAGATAATCTGTCAGATAATCTTTCTGTGTAAATGGACCCTTATGTATTACTATAATAATATCAATTGGGGTCATTAGACGTGTGGTTCTGCCCAGATTTCCATCTGTATTATGGGTGCAAAAAAATGCTAATATGAGCCTGGCATTGGAGTTCCACTCAAACATAACGTTTTATATGTTTCTGCCTATGGTGAGACTAACAATTCCTTCCATACTTATTATCTATTCAGTCTCCTTCCCCAGTTCTCAGCTGCTGCTTTCTGCTGAAGACACAAAATTCTGTGTGTGAGCTTTTCTCCCCCCACCCCGTTGACAAAACCTGCCAGGAACTTGTTTATATCTGCAACTTTGTAGCTTCCTTGTGATGCTGGGAGGGTTATTCTGAGGTCAAGTTGCTAGTGAACTCACTGTGATTATCCCTCCTAGCATTACAAAGCTTCTACAAAGTTGCAGATAGGGACTTGTTTACAGAACAGAGGGGCAGGAGGATAGAAAAGCTCACACACTGTTTTTTGTGTGTTTTCAGCAGAAAGCAGCAGCTCAGAACTGGGGGAAGGAGACTGAATAGATAACAACAGGTATGGAAGGAATTGTTAGTCTCACCATGAGCTGCAACATAAGAAAAGTTATGTTTAAGTGGAATACCCCTTTAATGTTACTACAAACAAATGAAAAGTTCAAATGTATCCAATCTGGGGGGTGTATCACGTATAATGCTATATAAAAGGCTCCAAGATTCTTTTACAAGACTTCCTTTCATACACTTCTACATTGTTTCAGACACAATGGTTCCCTTCTGCGGTCAATGCTGCGATTCCAATCCAGGGCACAGGGACAAAAGCACTTCTTATTCCAACATATTTATCCATGGTCAAGTGAAACAATGACAGAACTGATGCTAACAAACCATGAAAAGCAGCAGTAGAGTCAGAATCACAGCTCACGGTCATATCCCTACATGACAAGAACAGTAACACCCAGCAATACTTGCCTCGTTCACTCTGGGCTTGTTGATGATGTTTTTGGCATTTGAAGCATAGCGTAAGGTACTCATGGTTTCGTTGTAGCTGCTACTTGCTGGAGACACAGCTGAAATAAACATAATATGATGTAATAAAATACTAAATAATAGAATAAAAACACAAATTTTGCCTTTTTGTTATTTAGATTTCAAATGAACAAAACTGTTATTATACCTACTTGTGTGAATTTAATATTGAATCATTGAAGGGGTACTCCAGCAACAAACAAAAAAAATCAACTCAACTGGTTTCAGAAAGTTATATAGAATTGTAATTTACTTCTATTTAAAAATCTCCATTCTTCCAGTACTTATCATCTGCTGTATGTCCTACAGGAAGTGGTGTATTCTTTCCAGTCTGACACAGTGCTCTCTGCTGCCACCTCTGTCCATGTCAGGAACTGTCCAGAGCAGCAGCAAATCCCCATAGAAAACCTCTCCTGCTCTGGACAGTTCCTGGCATGGACAGGCAGCAAGGCAGCAGAGAGCACTTTGTCAGACTGGAAAGAATACACCACTTCCTGCAGGACATACAGCAGATGATAAGTACTGGAAGACTGGAGATTTTTACATAGAAGTAAAGTACAAATCTATATAAAACTTTCTGACACCGGTTGATTCGAAAGAAAATGAATGGGGAGAAATCTGCATGTACTGTCAATACTTAAGTTAAATTTTACAGTCAAAAAATAAAGTAAATGGGTAACTTACTGGCTATCATGATGGTCTTTGAGTTGCCCCCAAGACTGTCCTTTAAAAGCCAAGTGAGAATGGAGTCTCTGTACGGTACAAAGGGCTGACGTCTGGATCCAGCGGTGCCGCTTCCGGAGGGGCTGCCCGGCAGGCCGCTATCCCCGTCACTGAGGATGCTGTTTATACTTTGGCAGCTACTACTCATCTGGGAATTTTGAGCTACAATTAACAAAAAAAAAAAAAAAAAAAAAAAAAAGACAGTTTTAGGTATTAGTAGCATCTTAACCTCAGTGAAGTCAATGGTGGTTCGCTGCAATACCAGACACAATCCATGGACAGGAGTGGTGATATATCACCTATATAATTCAGCACTGAGTACCTCTTGCATCTGTATGGGGAGACTGTCTGCAGACGTCTGTATAACAATGTGTATATTATGACTGTATTAGATTATACCAGTGGACAGTTATCAGTGGTACTCCCATCTTAGGTACTTATGGCAGATCCTTACCTCTAGGGATACTGGGGTATCACCCATCTGGATCCCGATGGTCTAGTTTACCAACTGCATTGCCCTGAATATCCTCAAAAGAAAGGTTCTGCACAGTCCTTTCTACTGTGACAGTGACAGATCGAATAGAGCCACGGGTCACGTGCCATACTCGCGGCTCTCATCAGAATACAAAAGTCGGGGGCCCAATACGAAGATTGGCGGGCTAGGGGCTTAACTGGGTACAGAGGTCAAACAACACACCACTCCCCCGCCTCCGTCACCCCCCCCCCCCCCAAAAAAAAAAACAACTACCCACTGCGATCTAGGGAAAAATGTAATTTTTTCCTGGAATACCCCTTTAATCATGCCACAGCATGAGGCTAGAGATTCCTGGTCATAAAAAAAGTTCATTTACAAGCCATGAACAACTCAGAGAAGCCTTTTTATTCTTGATTTGTACTTACTGTGGTGAAAAAAAATTAAACATTTCTTAAGGTCTTTATTAAAAACTTACTTTGTACTCTACAGCTTACTGTGTGACCTCTGTATCTAGTGTTAGGTGTCTATAACTCTAAAATTCATTAATTTTTATTTTTTTTATTTTTTACAGTAGTCAAAGTTGTAGGGAAGGGATAGGGGTAAGGAAGGGAGGGGGTAAGGAAGGGAGGGGATAGGGGTAGGGAAGGGAGGGGATAGGGGTAGGGAAGGGAGGGGATAGGGGTAGGGAAGGGAGGGGATAGGGGTAGGGAAGGGAGGGGATAGGGGTAGGGAAGGGAGGGGATAGGGGTAGGGAAGGGAGGGGATAGGGGTAGGGAAGGGAGGGGATAGGGGTAGGGAAGGGAGGGGATAGGGGTAGGGAAGGGAGGGGATAGGGGTAGGGAAGGGAGGGGATAGGGGTAGGGAAGGGAGGGGATAGGGGTAGGGAAGGGAGGGGATAGGGGTAGGGAAGGGAGGGGATAGGGGTAGGGAAGGAAGGGGATGGTTATAACAATTTTGCTACACAGCATGACCACTGCTGGAGTTTTAGGAGTACTTTTCTCCCACCAAATTCCCCATTGACAAAATTTAACTTGCATACCTAATGCGGAGATGACGATCCCAAGAGTCACCAAGGAGCGGTTTATGTTTGATCCTTCTGTGAGACGGTCTTTGCAGTAGTTTGGAGACGCTCTTTCACTATGAGGAAACCATGAATATAACCAATGCTTCACTAAACATTTGCCACCCTCACCACAATATCCTAGTCTTACCTGCCTGCCAGGTCTACCAGATTGATTTTGCTGGCAATTTCTGATGGTAAATTATCTTCTAACATCGCCTGTGGAAAAACATATGAAATGAGAAGGTCGTTGCACAACAATTATGCGCCATTCACTTCAATGAAACTGAGCTGCAAAACCTGCACCCAAACTGGAGACAAGAGCCATGCTGTCTCGTGAAGAAAGCAGCCATGTTTTTCTAATGTTGGATAAGTCCTTTAAGCAGTATTTACCTGTGTGTACTGGATGGTAAAGATGGCATGAGAGCGGCTACTGGCATCATGGACATGGGTAGCCGCTGTTATTCTACAATGAGACACAACAGGCAATCACAACAATAAGTGAATGTTCACAAGAATTCTGCGGCCTGAACATTTCCCATTCATTATATTGAACAACTAAAGTGCAAAAGTATACTATTGAGATGCTGTACCTATGCATGTATAGGTACAGCTTTTTAAAACAAAAAGTTCAGTGTGTATCATAGAATCTACTCATGTCCATAGCTGATGTATGTAAATTTCAGTCTAAAGGCACACCGGCAGCCATAGCTAAGGCTGCAATCACACTGTTTTTGCACTCGGTTTTATGCAAAAATCAAGTGAAAAAACAAATTCGTGTTCATCCTTTATCTGTTTCTCTACTGACTTCCATTATGACAAAAAAAAAAAAAAAAAAAGATAAAAGAAAAAAAACAGATCAAGAGGCACATATACCACACCTAACACTAGTGTTGTTTGGCATAAGACCAGCATATAAAACACTGGTCTTAGTAGAATAAATAAATAAATCATAAATATATATATATTTTCTTTTTAATGAATGAATGAATGAATAAATAAATAGGCAAATTATCCAGTCGTTTTACATTATGTGACCAAGAAAGAAATATACAATGACAAACAGTAATCTGGACCTAAGTATATATAGGTCACACTATCATGTAATAAAGGAAACCTTAAGAGCTAGAATAAAGAATAAAACATGAATTAACTGAGACACTACCTGTTTTCCATCCCTTGCTCCAAGAGGGCAACAACTTGTTCATATTCGGTAACTACATGCTGTGATAATCCTATTGTATCAGGGGGAAAAAATAAAAGCATTCATAAGAACGCAAGACATTACCACTTTAGAGATAAGAACTAATGTAACGTGCAAAATTATAGACAAGGGGGAAAAAAACAACATTTAGTTAATGTAATACACAAACATGTTAGAAACCATAATAGTCTGCATAGTTTTATACGTAAAGGAGTCATACTAATAGAACCTGCAGTTCTATTAGCTTTCTCCACTAGGGGGCAGCATGCAATCACAATGAGACTAATCAGCGCCCTCACCCAGGGAAACCATAGCCCTGACCCAAGTACTGTGTTACACAGTATGGGAAATATATAGCTCTACGTATTTTACTGTATTCCTCTATTAGGGAATCTTGGCTCTCCAGCTGTTGCAAAACTTCAACTCCCATCATGCCTGGTGGCTGTCCAGGCATGATGGAAGTTGTAGTTTTGCAACAACTGGAGATGGAAGGTTCCCTACCCCTGCTGTATTCACAAGCAGTGGTAATCCTACTAATGGCCACAGTACATCCCCCAGACATAATGTCTCATACAGTTGTAGAGACTCTACAGTAAGAGTCGCTGACCTAATAAATTGGCCATCAATTCATTTAGGGGGAAATTAATCAGGGGCTTTGCACCTATTTTAGGTGAATCATTTAATAATTGGATTCCCCCCCCCCCCCCATTTTTGGTCTAAGATCTATAAGATCTATTTATGAACCAGTATTTGACAGGCAGATATTTTTCAGATGCAACTTTTTTTTTGTTCAAGGATTTTTAAAAAGTTGCAAAGACTGGTGCAGACTGGTGCAGACTGGTGCAGGTCTAGGTCTGGTCACTACCAGGTGAATTTGTTTGCGACTTTTTACTTAGACGCATTTACTATGACATAAATCACAAACAATCTATTGGAGCAAAACAACAACCCACATTAGACTAGTGGCCCACATTAGACTCCCCCTGGTCTTGTAAAAGCAGTTCTGTTTACCAGGTGTTCTGACTCCCCGCAGAGGTCATCCCGCCTTGGTCTACACTTCTTTGGGTAGTGGAACATTTGGAAAGCAGACCAACTTTTACAAGACTACGGTAACTCAATATATTCAGGTTTGATAAATCTTTCTGTAGATCTGCTATGTATGTCAGTAATACATAGCCACTACTTTAACCCCTGTCCTCCCCCGCATTGTTTGTAAAACCACTAAATGCTCTTATGCAAATTACTTGCATAAGAGCATTTAGGGCACTGCTCAGGGCCAGAGAGCCCACTATCCATATTCATAACTACATAGTTGGCTGTATACACTGCGGCTGCGCAGGGAAGCACAGGCCGCTTTCCGCGCATGCGCTAACCCCCAGGAGGCCACTCAGGACGTAAGTATAAAGTCTATCTTATACTTACGTCCTGAGGGACCTCCGGGAGGATCGGCGGTGGCCCACAGGGTTTGCACATGTGCGGGAAGCAGCCTGTGCTTCCCTGCGCAGCCGCAGTGTATACAACCAACTATGCTGTTATAAATATGCATAGTGGGCTGGACAGGAGGGGGCCGGCTGGACGGGCCACACCATTGCTCTCTGGCTCTGAGCAACGCCCTAAATGCTCTTATGCAGGTAATTTGCATTAGAGCATTTAGTGATTTTACAAACAATGCGGGGGCAGACAGGGCTTAAAGTAGTGGCTATGTATTACTGACATACATAGCTACTACGGCATATCAGCAGGTTCTCTGGGAAGAACCTGCTGATAGTGCCGCTTTAAGTATTTCTTTCAAGGGGTCCAGAAGGGTCCCTCTCTTATTATACTGCTGCCCATCCATATATAACAATAAGCATGTAATCCGTACCTGTCTGCGCTCCCTTGGTGTCCTCCACTGACTGTAGAGCCTTCATTTCCAAGGAACTAGTCTCTGGAGTGGCAGCCCGCTCAGCCAATCACTGACAGACAGGACAGCCGCGCAGCCAGTGATTGGCTGAGCAGGCTGCCACTCCACAGATGAGCTGCTTGGAAGTGGAGGCTCTGCAGTTAGCAGGGGACACTGGCGACACCAGAGAAGGACATTGAGGGAGCACAGACAGGTAAGGATAACATTATCATTGTTTTATATGGACAGGCAGCAGTATATTAAAAAAAAAAAAAAAAAAGGCCGACCGCCGGACAACCCTTTTTCTTTTTTCCTTATGAGCCGTTGGTAGGAGTCTCAGTACCCAGACCCCCACAGTTGAAAACCTTTTACATAGAAGTCATTTACAAATCTATATAACTTTCTGACACCAGTTGATTTAAAAATCAACACATATTTTCCTGGAGTTCCCCTTTAAATCCAACATTGAACTTTATAAGCTATCAACAATGCCCCTTTATGTTTTTTCAGTTGTGTGTGTGAGATGCACAAAACCAGCGGACAACCCCTGTGCTTCTAAAGTTTAGTACTAGCTCAGAGCCTCCAGGGGACGTTCTCCACAAACACATCTATTCATCCGGCCGTTTACTACGCTGTCATGTGCTCAATCTGTAATCATCACAATTTTTCACACAAAGACGAACGTTACGGTTATACATTCTGTACGAGCATTGCAAAACAGACACAAGCTACAATTTTAGTTCTGGCGAAATATAACATGATGCGTCAAACTCTTTTTTTTTATTAATTATTTTGACCGTTATTTAGGTATTTTTCCCCATCTCACCTTGCACATACGGCCCCTTCTCTGGATGCTCCCTCACTCGTAGGGTGTACGGTTTCTTCTGCTCAGGCTGGTGCAGCAAATCCCGCACACGCTCATTGTAAATTTCTAGAAAACTTAAGCAGACATATTGGAAATGGTTACAACATATAAAGCTTGAACGTGTTATACGTAACACCCTTTATACACCTTAGGCTGGGGTCACACTGCGTCTAGGCTGTCAGTTTAATAGAAAAAAACGGATGAATTTGTGTGCATTCATTTTGGTCCCTTTGTACCACTGACTCCCAATAATAAAGAAAAAAACAGATTAAACGCATCTGTTTTTCTTATTGTACACAAAAACGCGGTTTTGCACTTTGATCTGTGTTTTTATTAGGGTTTAAAACGCAATGTGACCCCAGCCTTACATGGAAATTTCCAGGCTAAGGCTGCGTTCACACTACGTATATTCCAGTCAGTATATTTCAGTCAGTATTGCAACCAAAACCAGGAGTGGATTAAAAACACAGAAAGGATATGTTCACACAATGGTGAAATTGAGTGGATGGCCGCCATATAACAGTAAATAACGGCCATTATTTCAATATAACAGCCGTTGTTCTAAAATAACAGCAAATATTTGCCATTAACCCCTTAACGACATCGGGCGTAAACTTACGCCCTCGCGCCCTGGTACTTAGCGCATCAGGGCGTAAATTTACGCCCGATGTTTCCCCGATCGCTGCGTGTTCACACACAGCGGTCGGGGAAGATGGCCTGCTATAAATCATAGCAGGCCATCATAGCTTCACGGCACGGGGGGTGGTTAACACCCCCCGTGCTTACGATCGCCGCTATTGGCTAATCAATTCAGATCAGCCAATAGTGGCGATCGGAACCTTTCCGGGTCATCGGTGACCCGATGACCCGGAAAAAAATGGCGGTCGGTGCTGTCCGAGGACGGCGCCGACCGCCATTACTGTAAAAAGTAATGTTGATCGCCGTGCCACCGGCCCGATCGCCGTGAACGGCCGGCCGGCCGTTCACGGCGATCGGGCCGGTGGCACGGCGATCAGAGTCCCACAAAATAATAAATACCTGCCCTGGACCCCTCAGCTAGGTAGCGGAGGGGTCCTGAGCAGGTATTTGTACATTACTCACCTGTCCCGGGCTCCTGATCGGCGTCTTCCGGGTTCGCGGCGTCCTCCGTCATTACGTTCGGTCTTCGGGTCTTTCCGGCGGTCCCCGTCGTCTTCTCTCGGCTATTTTCGGCTCCAGCCTCGTCAATTTCCGGATTTTGCGCTCTGCTGCCCCCTAGCGGCTGATATGTGTAATACACTTATCAGCAGCTACAGGGATATTCAGAATATAGAAAAAGTTTTTTTTTTTTTTTTCCAAATTATTTTTTTTCTATTTTCCGCACCCTATCGCCGCTGAGTGTTGATCAGCATCGCACGAAAGTGCGCTGCTAATCAGCAACTCCTCCTTTTTGGCGTAGGGTGTTTTTTTTCTGTATTCTACTGCCACGGTCTGCTTATAAGTGTCGCGCATAAGTGCGGCATTTATCAGCAACGCCTTTGTTGGCGTAGGTTTTTTTTTATACTTACTGTAAAAAAAACACGTAAAAAACACTACATTACATTGAATAAAGTTTGACACTACACCACTACATACCCCATATACTAGTCCCCATATAAAGATGGCCCCCAGGGTGTTTTCGGTATCGGACGCATACGCTATTGTTGCCTCCGACACCGAAACAGCCAGTGAGGATGAATGGGGGGGGATCCTTCTTTCCTCCATTCATCCTCATCATCCAGTGACGTGTCTGGGGGTAGCGTAGCGTACGCTGCCCCCCAGACACGTCTTTTCCGCCAGTACCGTCCCAATAAGAGATGGCGGTATGGAGTGAAATTCTACTAACTCTGTGAGAGTACCTCAGGGTACACTTACAGATTTGGGGTACGTGCACACTGCGGAATGGCGAAGGATAACCCTTTGTGCATTCCGCAGCTGGCACCCGCCGGCGGACTGATGCGGGCGCGCGTCTCCACCCGTGTCAAAGACTCCATGTTATGCATGGGCGGATTCCGTCGTCCGTCCAAAGAATGAACACGTTGGACGGAGAGCGGAATCCGCCCGTGCATAGAATGGAGTCTATGACACGGACGGAGACGCGCGCCTGCATCACTCCGCCGGCAGGTGCCAACTGTGGAATGCACGAAGGGTTATCTGTCGCGATTCCGCAGTGTGCACATACCCTTAGAGTGTATGAAGGGACACCCGAATCCAGCCCCAGATGCCCCCAGATGCCCCCCTCCCCCCCCCCCCCCCCCATCCTCGGAACAAGTGGAAAGATCGTCCGGGAACTGATCTTCCCACTGCTGGATAAAGGTCACCACCTGTACGGGGATAACTTTTATACCAGCGCCCCCTCTTCCGGTCCCTCGCTGCCCTGTAGCTTGCGGCACGATCCGAACATATCAGAAGTAGTAATAGAGCCCTAATATTTAGCAGCCATGGAGCGGACCCAGCGCTTCTGGATATGTGGGACCCCGTATCGCACCAGGACAACATTTTCCAGGTGACGTCCCCCACACTGGAGAAAGGGAGACCCCAGAAGAAGTGCAGAGTGTGGGGTAACAGGGGGATCAGGAAGGACAACATTTACCAGTGTGACACCTGTCCTGATCCCCCGGCCTCTGCATACAGGATCGCTTCAAGGCGCACCACACGTCACTGGAGTTCTACATTATCTAAATTCTGTCCCTTATTCCTATTTCAGGGGTCACGTTGATCCAGGGATTATTCTGATCGCCATTATGGAGTCGGGGAGGAATTTTTCCCCTGTGATGAGGCTACTGTCGTCTGCCTTACGAGGGTTTTTGCCTTCCTCTGGATCAACACAGGTTGAATTTGATGGACACCTGTCATTTCCAACCTTATAAACTAATAATTTGCCTAATACCCCCAAATAAATTAGAATTGTCCCTTTTCCCCAGCTAAATAGGTATGGCCGCCATTCCCATTAGAGGATGCCATGATGCAATTACAAAGCCTCTGTGCTGCCAGGACAGTAGAAACCCCCCACAAGTGACCCCATTCTGGAAACTACACCCCATAAGGAATCTAACAAGGGGGTCAGCGGGGATATGGCCCCCTGGTGACGGCCACATTTGGGACGTGAAAATGAAAAAAAATGGTATTTTTTATTTTCTCGGCACATGTTTTACGTAAGTGCCTGTCACCAGTGGGGTCCATATGCTCACTGCACCCCTTGTTAGATTCCTTATGGGGTGTAGTTTCCAGAATGGGGTCACTTGTCGGGGGTTTCTACTGACCTGGCAGCACAGGAGCTTTGTAATTGCGACATGGCCTCCATCCTCCATTCCAGCCTCTAAATGGCGCTCTGTCCCTTTGGTGGCTTGCCCTGTGCCCATATGGCACATTATGTCCACATGTGGGGTATTTTCGTACTCAGGGGAAACTACCCTACACGTTTTGTGTTAATTTTCTTTTTTAACCCCTTGTGGAAATGGAAAAAATCAAGGCTAGACCAACATTTAGTGTAATTTTTGTAAAATTTTTACTCTAAATCATTAATCTTGTCATGATTTTTTCATTTTCACAAGGGGCTAAAAGATAAAAAAAAACACTAAATGTGTAGAGCAATTTCCCCTGAGTACGGAAATACCCCACATGTGGACATAAAGCGCCATGTGGGCGCAGGGCAAGCCTCCGAAGGGAAGGAGCGCCATTTGGATTTTGGAGGTTGGATTTGGCTAGAATGGATGATGAACGCCATGTCGCATTTACAGAGCCCTCGTGCTGCCAAAACACTGGAAACCCCCCACAAGTGACCCCATTCTGGAAACTACACCCCTCAGGGAATCTAACAAGGGGTGCAGTGAGGATATGAACCCCTTGATGACGGGCACATTTGTGCCATGAAAGTGAAAAAATGAAATTTTTCCCTTTCACGTCACATTGTTCCACATTTGTGCCCGTCACCAGTGGGGTCCATATGCTCACTGAACCCCTTGTTAGATTCCTTGAGGGGTGTAGTTTCCAGAATGGAATCACTTGTGGGGGGTTTCCAGTGTCTTGGCAGCACGAGGGCTCTGTAAATGCGACATGGCCCTTGAAATCCTTTCCAGTGAAATTCAGCTTCCAAAAGCCAATTGGTGCTCCTTCCCTTTGGAGGCTCGTCCTGCGCCCCCTTGGCACTTTATCGCCACATGTGGGGTATTTCCGTACTCGGGAGAAACTGCGCTACACATTTTGTGTCTTTTTTTTCCTCTTATCCCTTTAAGAAAATGAAAAATTGAAGGCTAGAACAACGGTTTAGTGTAAAAAATAAATTTTTCTTTTTTCACGCCATATTGTTCGGAAAATCTGTGAAGCACCTGTGGGGTCCAAATGCTCACCGCACCCCTTGTTACATTCCTTGAGGGGTCTAGTTTTCTAAATGGTGTCCCTTTAGGGGTGTTTTTTAGGTTTTGGCACCCCAGAGCCTCTGCCAACCTGAAGTGGTACAGTCAGAAATGACCAAATATAACGGAGGCGTTGAAATTCACTAGGCGCTCCTTTGTATCTGAGGCTTGTGGTTGCGTCAAATAGCGCAATAGGGCCACATATGGGGTATTTCTGTAAACTGCAGAAACTGGGCAATAATTATTAGGGTGCATTTCTCTGGTAATAGGTTTATAATTATGAAAAATATTGGATTACAATAAAATCTCTGCACAGAAAATTAAAATTTTCAAATTTCTTACACACTTAGCTTTTATTTCTGTGACTCCCCTAAAGGGTTAAAACACTTTCTGGATGTGCTTTTGCAGAGTGTGGGGGGTGCAGTTTCTGAAATGGGGTGCTTTGTGGGGCTTTCTAACATACAGGCCCCTCAAATACACTTTGAACCTGAACAGGTCCCTAAAAATATCTGATTTTGAAATTTTACTGAAAATTTGGAAATTTGCTGCTAATGTTTTAAGCTTCCTATTGTCTAAAAAAAATTAAAGATCGTTTAATAAATGCCGCCAACATAAAGTAGACATGTTGCTAATGCTATTTAATATATAATTTATGTGGTATAACCACTTTCTGTATACGCAAAAAAGTTTCAAAGTTGGAAAAATGCAGTTTTTCACATTTTTTCACATTATTTGGGTTTTTTTCATAAAGATTTGTTATGATTATCGACTCCAATTTACCAGAAATGTAAAGTACAATATGTCACGAGAAAACAATCTCAGAATCAGCCGGATAGGTAAAAGCATCCCGAAGTTATTAATGAATAAAGTGACACTGGTCATATTCATAAAATTTGTCTCTGTCATTAAGGCCATTTCAGGCTCTGTCCTTAAGGGGTTAAATGACGGCCATCCACTCAATTTCAACATTGTGTGAACAGATCCTTTCTGTGTTTTTAATCCACTCCTGGTTTTGGTTGCAATACTGACTGAAATATACTGACTGAAATATACATATACTGACTGAAATATACGTAGTGTGAACGCAGCCTAAAACTGGTATATTAGCAAGAGGGTAGCAGGTGGGAATATTCTGGTTCAGTCTAAACATCGACATGAGCAAGAAAGCATCTACAACTTTGACAAGCGTTGCTTATTGAGCATAACTCACCTGACTTCGATCCGGCTTGAGGACGGAGTATCAGGAGAGCCGTCATTGTAACTGAAGAGACCCTGCACCGCATGGAAGAAGAATGCTCAATCACAATAAAAACTAATTTTGAACAATTTGTATTTAATATAACAAATATGCAAAATTACTATACAACTATATAACAAAAATAAACTATACAACAAAATAAAATACAACTATATCAATGATCATCTATAAGTTTCCACAGCTGAATTATGTTTTGCAAGTACAGTATAGATGTGTGTGCTGTATATACTGTATGTACTAGATGTATATACATTTACCAAGAGTCAGCACCTGCATTTAACCTATTATAAATGTGAATTACACTTACTTCACAAATGCGGGGTGTTAATCCAATTGACGCCTATTGAGAAAACATAAAATAATTTTAAAAAATCCAGGGTTTAAATAAATAAATAAAAAAGCAGCTCATGGAAGCATATGAACATCTTTATGTCTATGGAGTGTACATCATGGTTCCATACTATTGCATCCTGCTATAGCCATTTGCAATTTCTTTTCTTTCAAATGGACTGGTATTAAAAAGTTATATAGAGTTTACTTCTATTTAAAAATCTCCAGTCATCCAGTACTTATCAGCTGCTGTATGTTCTACAGGAAGTGGTGTATTCTTTCCAGTCTGACACAGTGCTCTCTGCTGTCACCTCTGTGCAAGTCAGGAACTGTCCAGAGCAGGAGAGGTTTTCTATGGGGATTTGCTGCTGCTCTGGGCAGCTCCTGACACGGACAGAGGTGGCAGCAGAGAGCAATGTGTCACATTTGAGAGAACACACCAGGGCATACAGCAGCGGATAAGTACCAGAAAGACTTGCTCCTTGCTTGAGGACTTGCAGATTTTTAAGGAGAAGTAAACTACAAATCTATATAGTTTTCTGACTTTCTTAGTTTGTAAGAATAATATTTTCGCTGGCGCACATAATAAGGTTTTAATAAGGACTCTGTTGGATGAGGGTTCATACATACATTTTTGCCATGTGCTCTATAGATAAAGAATAATTCACGTGTACAATCATGACTACAGTAATAGAAGTGTGACATCTTGGCTGTAGTGCGGCCTCCTGCAGCTTTATACATAAGTGGTGTAAGACCATTTCTCCTATCACTTACCGGAGTGCCCATCATGGTGTAGGTCTTCCCTGAGCCAGTCTGTCCATAGGCAAACAGACAGACATTATAGCCCTGAATGGCTTCTGAAAGAACCGTGGTGCCAAGGTCCTGGAATACCTGAAGACAAGTACAAGAGAACAGCAGTTTCATACTAGTCTCCATACCCAGATATGCTGCCATCTTCTAGCTTCTCTGTGAACTTACAAAACCAAGGAGCAACAAGAACACCCTGTTCACTTTCAAGGGTCAAAAATAAGAAACTGAAGCACTGACCAGACAATGTTTACAGGTCAAATAACATGACACTGTATTAGGAACTATTAAGGTGGCACCATATGACTGATCTCACAGTGGATGTACAATAAGACCTTGGATAAGGCTCTGTGCACACGGAGCAAAAGTGGCGGAATTCCGCCAACCTCCCTGTCACATTGACAGTCTATGGGAAGCTCGTGAACCTCCCATAGACTGTCATTAGGACAGGGAGGCTGGCGGAATTTTCGTCACTTTTGCTCCGTGTGCACAGAGCCTTACAAGTAACTTGGGTTTAGAGACTTTTACCAGACAAGCTAATAATAAAAAAAAAACTTGGTAAATGAGCAAGAAATGTTAATATAAGCCTCCTGTGTCCCCATGCTCATACTGTACTGGGTAGGGAACCCTCTCATTTTAACCCACTGCTACCTGATCAACTCTGCCTGTGATCAGACGCCATCCGGCTCTCCTTCGGGGCCTGTCCATGTCATCTCTGCTTCCCTCTTTCATCCCTGAAATAACCCCAAAACCAATAGCTGCTCCAGGCAGCCAACAGCAGTACCACCAGGTCTGCAGCCATCTGGAGAGCTGTGTGTGGAGGGAGAGAGTTAACTGATTAACCCCTTCTTTACTGTAATAGCATGGAGATCAAAATAAAGTGAATAAAAAACAAAAAAACCTTCTTTACAGGTACAATTCTTTATTGATACAGAACACCTTCCCCAGCTTATTTTATTTCTTATGGGAAAATTTGCTTTGATATACATGTGATTTTATTACAAGCAGGTTCTCAGAACAAATACGGTTTCACTGTACTGCAATTTTCTGAGACAAAGTTTATTGTTATTAATAACCGTTTTATCTGCTATGATTTTATTATGATTCATTTAAAGGGGAACTATCAGTAGGTTAGAGGAATCTAACCTGCTGATCTGTCCCTATTGCACAGGAGACGCCGAGGAGGAAGCTATGTCTCTTACCTTCCTCCTCTGCATCGTTTCGGTGCATATAATCGTATTTCCCATGGTCTGGTGAGACAGTTAGGAGCACTGCCTGCCCCTATAGCACTGATCTTCCCCCAGCCTGCCCCTTTCTAATGATAATGAATGGAGAGGGCTGGCTGGGGCAGGCCAGATTGCCACTAGTAGGGTTGGTATGCTTCTAATGGTCTTGTCAGACCTCTGCAATAGGGACAGATCAGCAGCTTTTTGTGTAAGCTGTTGATAGTTCCCCTTTAACTAATTCACAATAAAATCGTAGCAGATAAAACGGATAGTATCAACAATATTTAAAATAAATAAAAAATGGAGCACTCAGTTACCAGATGCGCTTCTCCCTTCTCTATCTAGCGACTGGGGGTCTGCACACAGAGAACTTAGGCGATTTTAAGAAACTTTGTAATTGGGTTTATAGGCCGGAAAATGCATTTTTATCATGAAAAAGCAGTTTGAAGCTCTCCCCCCTGTCTTCCATTGTTCTCCTATGGAGAGAGCTAAATAAAGGACCAAAACAGGGCAACAAAGAGTTAATCTACAAATACCTTACCCTGTATCTCCTCTGACCATCAGCACTGACCTCTCTGAGCTCTGATTAAAGCTGTCACCCAGCTCCTAAGAGTGTGACTCATGCAACAAGTCACAATTTTCAGATTTTTTGCAGTGGATGGAAAAGAGGAAGGAGGGGGGGACCTGGGAAAAGGCTTTTTAAATGCAGATAATAGCATATTTTGGCTAATAAACCCAATTACAAAGTTCCTTAAAATCGCCTGGACTATTTATTTCTGCCCAAAAAAATAAAAAATATGACAGTGACTCTAAGTGTCAAGGACCATCAAAGAGCCATGGCAATATCAGAACAAGTTATATTAAGGAGAAAACTCCTTTAACTCAAATAAAACATGGTATAAGAAGTATTTTGTAAGTATGACGATTACAGCAAGCTGCATGAAGCACATTAGGTCTGACTAGGACTGGTTCCAATAAAAATCAGCTACACCCTGATCAGCAGGGAATAGGACAAAGCCGCTCAATGAAAGAAAAGAGAGGACTGGTTTATCGTTCTATCAGTATATATACCCATAGCTGAACTCTGAGATGACCCTTCTGTCATTACACAACAGGGAACTGGATAAGAGAACATATCGGGAGGATGTTACATATGTGTATGGAGGAGGTGACTGCGGAGCCCTGGGTCAATATTAGGAGAACAGGTACAAAGCAGGTCCAGTAATCTCCGACTTCTACACAGAGGACATGTTTGACGTCCCATTGTCTCCAGGTAACAAGAAAGAATTGGAGAAGACTAGTAAACAAGGTCAAAGATAAGAAGGTGTTCTCATAGTACAGAGAAAACAAATACTATGAGAGGTACCTGGACTGGCCGGCTGTCTCGTGTACGGAGGAGTCCTGACTTCCCGCCAGTGATAACTTTAACAGTTCAAGAAAAGATAGTGAACTGTATATATTGTTACCGTAAAATAGCTATGTATCAGATTCCAGCCCCCACAATATACGTTCACGAGAAGGGGGCAGGGAACAAGTTATAACTAGTGTTGAGTGGTGGCTGGAGGAGTTGGATGACGTTCTTGACCATGGGTCTCCAAACTGCGGCCCTCCAGCTGTTGCTAAACCACAATTCCCATCATGCCCGGACAGCTAAAGCTTTGGCTGTCCAGGCATGATGAGACTGTAGCTGAAGAGGCACAGTTTGGACTTGTTCTAGAGCAGGGATGGGAAACCTTGGCTCTCCAGCTAGAAAGCAAAACTACAACTCCCATCATGCCTGGACAGCCAAAGCTTTAGCTTTGGCTGTCCAGGCATGATGGGAGTTGTAGTTTTGCAACAGCTGGAGGGCCAAGGTTCCCTACTCTTGTCCTAGAGTGTCTTGGAAAACATGGATACAGCCTATGGGTTATAAGTAGATAGCGATCCTGACAGGGCTGCGGAGGACGACAGTAATGTGCACTTACCTAGCCACCAGGTCCCGGGCTGCCCACTCTCTGCCAATATCAGCATTTCAGCCACATCCGCTGGCATATCGTTACCACTAGAAGTGGCCGCTTAGCATAGATTCTATACAGTTTATACTGAGCAGCCATTTCCGGCGGGAGTGGTACATCAGCGGATGTTGCTGAAATGCTGATATTGGCGGGCAACTAGGTAGGTATACATCACTATCATGTCCCCCGCAGCAAGATCGCTAATAATCAATTAATATCCATTCACTTCAATAGAACAGAGTTGTAAAAACCCCATCCAAACTGGAGTGGTGCTGTCTCGGGAAGAAAGTGGCCGTTTTACCAAAGCTGAACAACCCCTTAAATGAACTGGTGCCAAAAAGTTACATAGATTCGAAATGACTTGTATTAAAAAATCTCCAAACTTCAAGTACTTATCAGCTGCTATATGTCCTGCAGGAAGTGGAGTATTTTTTTCAGTCAGGAACTGTCCAGAGCAGAAGCTGTTTTCTATGGGGATTTGCTGCTGCTCTGGACAGTTCCTGACATGGACAGAGGTGGCAGCAGAGAGCACTGTGTCAGACTGGAAAAAATACTCCCTTTCCTACAGGACATTCAGCAGCTGATAAGTACTGGAAGGCTTACATTCTTACTGATCAGGATTCATCCTCCAATCTTTCTTCTACAGGAATTAAACATGTGTATTTGTTAGAGAAGAAACCCAACACTTTCCACAAAGTAATGAGGCAATGACTTGGAAATCTGCCCAGTCAAGTCACTATTTCATCCATCCATTAACTGAACTACATTATCAGCAAGCGGCAGGTTAAAAGATACGAGAACAATGGATAGTGACAGCCGATCTTACAGATTAAGGAGTTCTGAGCGGCCTCATCTATTCTACGCTGAACGGGTCAGATGTGCAAATGTCTGAAGACGATGAAAACTCTCAATTTATAAACAGGAAATAGACGGCACACATCTTATCGTGCTTTCTGTTTGATCATGTGAACAGTGGTTTATTTACAGTGTCCACAGGCATTAAAGGGGCTGTGTAGTTTAGGAAACCCATACCCTATGCCGGAACTATAAATGAAATAACAGGATCCCGTACTATTAGCCAGAGTTGAGGCAGCTACAAAGATGGCTGTGTCCACCAGAGGACAAGCTGGTCTCTATTCTAAAAGGGAACACAAGGCCTTGTAAGACCACCCCTTTAAGGATAAAGCTTTGGCTGTCCAGGCATGATGGGAATTGTAGTTTTGCAAGTACCATAGACTTTAGATAGTTGTGTATTGGGCTCTCCCAATCATCCATCAACAGATTATGTCGGTGAAAACAGGGGTCCGGCATGATGGAAAATAACCACCCAACCCCTTTGTTCTATGAGAGGAAACCCCAATTGACTTGTTATTATCCAGCAGTGACCACGTGTTGTCTGACACCTCCCCCATAAGTCACAGCCGGAGACAGGAAGCCCAGGAACAATGTAACATAAAAATACCTTCTCCCTGAGGATTTCCCTTTAAATCTTATGTCATATAAATCTTTATATAGCCAGGAGAGCCGGAGGCCAGACCTTACTTGTTGTGGAAAAATGTATTATTTCCATCAACCTATTAATTTTTTCTCAGCCTTTTATTATTTGCTTATCTGCTTCCTGAGCGCTAGAAAAATATGAACAATGAATCGGGGGAAACATCATGTGAGCGCCTGCATGAGCAAATATACTGTATGCAGGGTCCTGGGCTTGTAATTCACTGAATCGCTACTTATCTTTTGGCCCCATAATCAGCTTTTCAATCACTTACAGTGTATGTACCACAGCTATACTCTCTCCACTTT